>NW_026927413.1:0-30211 GCF_032062105.1 Saccostrea cuccullata | reverse complement strand
TTGTCTGTTGTCTTTTACTCAGGAAAAATCCTGAATAAACTCAAAAAATGTTGAAGGAATAAAAAAAACATGTCACAAGCGAGTTGTGAATGTATGTATAAATAGTATAGACAGTATTTGAGTGACAGAGACTTTGTATCAGGTGAGGACAACCTTGAAAAAACGTTAATCTGTAAAAATCTTAACAAAATCTTTAAAAAGTTTGAACGTCAAGGAAAGACATAGCGCTTTAGAGTTGCTTACCCTGTGAAAGCAGAGTTAAGTTATAAAAGAAATTTAAATCCCAACAAAGGAAATTATACAACGAGAACAATTCTTAAAAGATGAATTTCAAGTATTAGGAAAAAAAAAAGGATTTAATGATTGGGCATTGGATTATACTTTATGAAATGTATAGGAATAGTTTATTCTAGTTTTGATTTTTGTTAAATCGAATAGAGTGAAACATCACACATCAACAAAACAAATACTTATACATATTTTATTATATTTTTTTTTAAATTTCTAGTGAGTAATATAAAGAAGATTGACATCGTCCACGAACTTTTCGAACAACCCTCGTATATAAATATTTCCATTCTTTTTAAACCACTTATGTTCTATTTTAGCACAACAGAAATGAATACAGGGTTTCAATCCACGAAACAGCACCAAACAAGCTCTTTCGAAAATCTGTACGGTTTTTTTCTGACAACTAAGATAACAAGCATTATCATATAAGTTCAAAGTCTTTTCCTCATTTTGACACATTTTAATCCTTTTGCAAATGTAATCATTTACTTGACTTTTTACCGAATTTTAGTCACACATTTTTAACAAGAAACGTTAAAGTACAAGGTATATATTTACACGTGAATTGGTCTTTTTAACAGACCTCAAGACAGTGGTGGAGCAGTAGCAACAGTAGGAATTGTGTTGGCTCTCCTGATCCTTGTGGTTGTAGTAGTGGTGGTGCCAGTGGTGTTTTACAGGAGAAACACGTGTGGTTTCAAGGATAAAATGGAGCTATTATTTAATTGTATGTATCAAAAACATCATTCAGAAGGCGGTGCAAATTGCATTAATGGGATTTTGCTGTTTTGCCAATGAACTTTATATCTCAATTAAGACGAGAAATAAAGATAACAAATTGATTAATGTTTTCACATTTTATAGATATCAGAAACCATCTTCTTAGGAACACAGAAACTGAAACAAGACCCTCTGGTAGAACTGGTAAGATGGAACATTTTCTCCAGTAAAAGTCATGTTTCACACCTAAGACAAGGGGAATGGGAAAATTGTTTACTGATCAAATTTATTTTTTTCATGAAATGAAAACAAATATTATCCATGCACTTGGTTTAATTAGAGGATATTCTTTGCTTTTTTGTTGTGGATATGGAATTTCTTATAGCATGTTTACAGTTGGACAAAATTTTTCCAATATATTAATGAGAACAAAGCAAAGTATAATATCAGAAAAATCCTTCCTTATGACTTAAATAAATGCCATATCCATCGACAAAACTTCCCTTTTTATTATGTCTTTTTTTCTTTTCATAACATAGTGTCGTAGCTGATCATGAGTAACAATACATAAGCTAATGATTGTGAGATTGAAAACATTGTAAACATAGATATCAACAACATATTTGGGGATAGTTTTGCAATTTTAGTCTGTCAGTATGGTTTATTTACTCTTACCTCAGGTCAGGAATATTTCCTCTGAAAGGGAAATTAAGAGATTAAATGTTTTTTGATATCCTGTCCCACCATGACAGAGTATCACTTTAACATCTTCACACACCGTGGAAGAAAATCACTTATTTAATAAATATTAAAGTATGAACAGTATTTCAGTGTTGATAATGTAATTGTTTTTTATGTTTCCTCATTCTGCACAATCTCAACGCATCTTTGTTTTTACTGAGTTGTGATCAAATAAAATCAACACCATTGTTGAGATGAAATGCATGTATGTTCATTTATTTAAAATTACGAAAAAAAGAAAATTATATACATGTTGTAACGTGCGCCGAATACACAAATCTATTTATAGCTCGTTTTCACCTGTGACACTCTTACAAAAAACACACCAACCAAAATGAATTAAAAACTTTAACAAATTTTAATGAAAACAAGCAATAGTATCAAATAAACACACAGTTACAGTTACACACAAATTGACATATAATAAACAAATTCAGACAACGTTTACTCAGCTGTTCAGTTCGAATGTCCTCCAGTCCAGAACGAATCACACCACTCCGAGAACATCAGACACTATGGACGGCGGTCACTAAATATGTACTTTCACGGTATTATAAACATCCTGGGCCAAATTACAAAGTACGACATACCATCAGTCCATTGCCAAGTCTCTCCAACTCCACGGACACCGATCGCTATCTACACGACAATACTTCCACGGTTAGCCCAAAGCCCAAGCCGAATTATGAAGTATGAAAAGTCCATTATTCCCGTGCCAAATGTCTAAAGTCTCTTGAATCCTGTGTCGCAGACGATCGCGTGCTGGTGTTCCTCGGCTGTATTCGCGACATCCGAGAACTTCCGAAAGGGAACATGACGTCACACAATAAAAATAATAGCTATAGTGACACAATATCTATAAATAATTTTAGTGTATCGTAACACCTCCCCCCTTAAAGAAAAGTTTGAGTATAATGAAAACTTTTACAATTACAATGAAACAATATCATGATTTCACAAAATTTACATACATTTCAAAAAAATAACATTTTAATCAACGTGTACTCTTGACAAAGCATCTACAATTAAATTTTCTTTTCCTTTAATATGTTTAATGATAATATTTTTCTCTTGTAATTCCAAACTCCATCTCATTAGCCTTTGATTCTTGTTTTTCATTTTGTGAACAAATGTGAGTGGATTGTGGTCAGTGAAAACAACAACTGGATGTACAGATGAATACACATACACATCAAAATGTTGCAATGCTAATAACATAGATAAACACTCTTTTTCCACAGTGGAATAATTTCTCTGACATTTTGAAAACTTTTTGGAAAAATAAGCAACAGGATGACAAACACAATTTTCATCTTCTTGTAACAAAACTGCCCCACAACCCACATCACTAGCATCAATTTGCAACAAAAATTCTTTATCAAAATCTGGTGATGAAAGAACTGGAGAGACCATGAGAATTGTTTTGATTTGCTGGAAGGCCTGTTGGCATGATTCATCCCAAATAAATTTGCTATTCTTTTTCAAGAGACAGGTCAATGGGTTAGCAATGGTCGAAAAGTTAGGGCAAAATTTCCGATAGTACCCCGCCATTCCCAGGAATCTCATCAGTTCTTTCTTACACTGAGGTGCTGGAAAATTTACAATTGCCTCAACTTTAGCAAAAACTGGTCTAACATGGCCGTTACCAACAACATGGCCTAAATATTCAACTACAGCATGACAAAATTCAGTTTTTGTAAGGCTTACAGTCAAATTTGCCTCTGAATGTTTCACAAATAATGCCCTTATGTGTGACAAATGCTCTTGAAAAGTGTTACTATACACAATCACATCATCAATGTATGCCTCACTTGCATCTACATCACTAAGTAAATGATTGATCATCCTTTGAAAGGTTGCAGGGGCATTTTTTAACCCAAAAGGCATCACCTTATATTGATAGAAACCTTTTGGGGTAACGAAGGCTGAAATCTCTTTCGCTCTTTTGGTCAGTGGGACCTGCCAATACCCTTTCAAAAGATCGAATTTACTTACGTATTTGGCCTGACCAATTTTATCGATGCAGTCTTCAATTCTGGGAATCGGGTAGGAGTCAGTTTTGGTAATTGTGTTGACCTTGCGGAAGTCAGTACAGAATCTGAACGACCCATCTGGCTTGGGAACAAGTAGACAAGGGGAGCTCCAAGGGCTGTTACTGTACTCAATTATGTCATGTTCTAACATATAAGCCAGTTCTGCATTACAGTGCTCTTGTTTTACAGGGTTCATTCTGTAAGGATGTTGTTTAATGGGAGATGCATCCCCAACATCTATATCATGATATACAAGATTGGTCTTTTTAGGAACATCCGGGAATAAATGTGTAAATTCTTGTATAAGAGACATAAGCTCTTCTTTTTCATTCTCTTGCAAGTGGCTAAGTTTAGACTCCAAGTCTGACAAAACATCAGAGTTTTTCAACTTAGGAGTAGACTGATCATACTTATGTGCAAGTTGGTCTTGTTCTTGGGTAGACTTAACTTCAGGGCTTGAAGCAGCAACTGATTCTACCTTAGGGTGATCTATGTCAGTTCGGTTATGATACTGTTTGATCATGTTGATGTGACAGAGCTGTTTGTTCTTGTGTCGACCAGGTGTTTTAATAATGTAATTCAAGTCATTGACCTTGCGTTCAACTTCAAATGGGCCAAAATATTTAGCACGCAAAGGCTGACCTGGAATTGGTAGCAAGACAAGGACTTGGTCTCCTGACTTAAATGTTCTCGTTTTGGTACGTTTGTCATACCAGGTTTTCATTTTGTCTTGACTTACCTTTAGATTCTCTCTGGCTAGCGTCCAAGTCTGACTGAGCCTCTCTTTGAACTTTGCTACATAATCTAATAGATTTGTCTCACTCTCTTCAACCAACCACTTCTCTTTTAGCAATTTCAATGGTCCTCGCACAGTGTGACCATATACAAGTTCAAAGGGACTAAAACCTAGTGATTCTTGTTTTGCATCCCTAACAGCAAATAAAAGAAAGGGGATTCCCTGGTCCCACTCCTTCTCATTAGACAAACAATAGGTTCGAATCATGTTTTTCAAGGTTTGATGAAACCTCTCAAGGGCCCCCTGGGACTCTGGATGGTATGCACTGGATGTGTGATGTTTAATCCCTAACTCCTGCATTACCTGTTTAAAGACCTGGGATGTGAAATTGGAACCTTGATCAGACTGTACTGACTGGGGCAAACCAAAATTGGTGAAAAACTTGGTCAAAGCATTGACAATGGTTCTAGACTTTATGTTTCGCAGCGGAATCGCTTCAGGGAAGCGTGTCGACGCACACATTATTGTCAACAAGTACTGATTACCAGCTTTGGTTTTAGGTAAGGGACCCACACAGTCTATAATGACCTTGGTAAATGGTTCATCAAAAGCAGGGATAGGCTTTAAAGCAGCTGGAGGGATTTTTTGATTAGGTTTTCCCACTACTTGGCAGACATGACAAGATCTGCAATAGTCGACTATATCCCTTCTCATCTTAGGCCAGAAGAAGTGAGTCAATGCCTTATTGTAGGTCTTTGTGACCCCCAAATGACCCGACATTGGTGTGTCATGGGCAAGCCCTATGACTGTTCTCCGATATGCCCTAGGTACTACAATTTGATGGTGGATTTGCCACTCATCCTCTACTGAAGTATCAGGGGGACGCCATTTTCTCATAAGTACACCCTGATTCTTATAATAACAAATAGGGACCTTCTCTGCCTCCTCTGGAGACAAAGCCTGTTCAAAGAGACCTTGTAATTCAACATCTGACTCTTGTTCGGATATCAGTTTATCTCTAGTAAGAGGTGTGTTGTCTAACATTTCCTGTAAACCAAATACATCACCTTTGGACTGCTGATCCTCTGAGGAAATGTGACTTTCTGAATCTAACATAGCTGACAAAAATGTCTCATCAAGATCTACAGACAAGTCCTTCCCTGTATCTAACTTCTGACTTACCGTCTGTTCAGCATGTTCTAGTTTCTTAGCCATAGCCCTCGTAATAGCACATGAAGGAAATAACTCTTTATTCTCCTCCTCTACCTCTCCTATAAGACTAGGCTTTTCACAAATGATTGGGTCAGGTACCACCCTACCCCCAGCTAAATCATTACCTAACAAAAGAGAAACTCCCTTAACAGGTAAAGTAGGTCTAACACCTACTACCACTGACCCAGAGACTAAATCTGACTTCAAGTCTATAACATGAAGAGGAACTTTCACAAGTCCTAATTCTACACCCTGAATCAACATTTCAGAACCAGTATGTGTCTTCTCAGACAGTGGCAACACGCCCTCTAGTAACAAAGACTGAGAAGCACCTGTATCCCTCAAAATTCTTATAGGGTGTGAGTCGGTACCCACCGACACTAAACCATCAAATACAAAAGGCTTAAATTCCTCTCTAAAAACATCAGACTCTGGCTTAACAGCAGTGTTCTCAAACTGACTACAGGAAACCTTACCTTGGACAGATGTAAGAGCAGTGGGACTTGGTTTACTTTCATTACTTACAGGTTTTTTCCTCTGTAATGCCCAACATTCAGACTTAACGTGACCCTTCTTTTTACAATAATTACAAATGGGTACCTGCTTTAAGGTTTCATTAGCCTTATCCTTACCTTTGATCTCAGAGTACGCCATCTTAGGTTGAGTTACCTGTGAAGTGTCTGGTCCCCCTCGAGAACTGTCATAGGTGACCATCTTCTGTTGACTAGTACTGTGTTTTACAAAAGATACCTTATGTGTTAGTGCATAATCATCAGCCGCAGTCGCAGCTTGCTCAAGAGTCTCAACCTTCTGTTCATCTAAATAGGTTCTAATTTCAGGATGAATACAATTTTTGAATTCCTCAATCAAAATGACCTGTTTCAACCTTTCAAAGTTTGATCCAACATTTTTAGAAGTGCACCATCTCTCAAACATATTTTGTTTCTCTCTCGCAAATTCAACATGAGTCTGTTCATTGAATTTCTTGTAATTTCTAAATTTCTGTCTATAGGCTTCTGGTACAAGCTCATATGCTTTTAAGACATTTTTCTTAATAACATCATAATCTGTACTTTGTGGAAGTGACAATGCACTATAAACTTCCCTAGCTTTGCCAACAAATGCACTCTGTAACAATAGTGGCCAGAATTCTTTTGGCCATTTCAAATTTTCTGCTATTTTCTCAAAATGGATAAAATATTTGTCAACATCTTTCTCTTGAAACTTAGGGACAAGTCTTATGTTCTTTGTCACATCAAAGTCAGATTTTGATTTGGCCTTAGCCTCAAGTTCCAACTCATGTTTTAACTTTTGAGTCTCGAATTCTAATTTCTTAATCTGTAACTCATGTTCTCGATCTTGCGCACTTTTCTCTTTTTCATATTCTCTCTTTTCTCTTTCAAATGCCTGCCTTTCTCTCTCTTGTTCAATTTCTAATTTCTTGAACTCTAATTCATATTCAAAATTTCTTTTTTCAATTTCACTAGATTTCAAATCTTCAACCAATGACAATGCACTATCATCTAAAATACCTCTCTGAACTAAATACTGAACCATAGCATTTCTAATTTCTATTTTCCGAGCACTGCGCTTAACATTCAAGTGAAACTTTGACACAAATTCAAACAAAAAGTGTTTGAAGTAACCACGCATCTGGTGCATTCAAAAAATCCTCTAAGTTAAAAACCATCTTGACTGGTGTGTATGATAAAAAATAAAATTCCCAAATAAAATAATTTTGTGATCAAAATCTCCGAGATATCGTTTTTAAAAAAATTTCCCATAAAAAGCCAAAAGTTCGATTATCCCGGACGAGCCCCCAATTTGTAACGTGTGCCGAATACACAAATCTATTTTTGCCTCCCGATGACACACTTACAACAACACACCAGGCAAAACGAATTAAAACTTTAACAAATTTTAATGAAAACAAGCAATAGTATCAAATAAACACACAGTTACAGTTACACACAAATTGACATATAATAAACAAATTCAGACAACGTTTACTCAGCTGTTCAGTTCGAATGTCCTCCAGTCCAGAACGAATCACACCACTCCGAGAACATCAGACACTATGGACGGCGGTCACTAAATATGTACTTTCACGGTATTATAAACATCCTGGGCCGAATTACAAAGTACGACATACCATCAGTCCATTGCCAAGTCTCTCCAACTCCACGGACACCGATCGCTATCTACACGACAATACTTCCACGGTTAGCCCAGAGCCCAAGCCGAATTATGAAGTATGAAAAGTCCATTATTCCCGTGCCAAATGTCTAAAGTCTCTTGAATCCTGTGTCGCAGACGATCGCGTGCTGGTGTTCCTCGGCTGTATTCGCGACATCCGAGAACTTCCGAGAGGGAACATGACGTCACACAATAAAAATAATAGCTGTAGTGACGCAATATCTATAAATAATTTTAGAGTATCGTAACAATGTACATTACATGATGTGGGATCAAATCAAAAGGTACATGTAATCGCACAAATACATGCATGTATCAATACACAGATCCCACTTTACAGATAAACAACATTTGCAAAAAAAAAACAACAGTGGGTATATAGCAAAAAATTGCACAACAAAAATGCAGTCGCAATAAGATATATAAAGTTAGCTACTAGTAACCGGCTACTAGTAGCTGGCTACGACAAGTGGGTAAAGTTGGGTACTAGTAGCAGGCTACGATAAGTAAGTAAGGTTGGTTAGTAGTAACTGGTTACTATTAAATGACTAGAACCTTCTATAACCTTTTGTGTAATTTTCGGATACAAATGTTGATAACATTGAAGTAGATGGATTTTTACTTAACTGATATCCACTGATATTGCTAATAAAAACAATCTCTAAGCTGTTCCACATTATCTGGAACAAAAGTTACCATAAGTTATATCGTTAGAAATAAATTCAGCTACTAGTACCTTTTGTGGAAAATTGTGCAATTTGGGGATACCAATATCAGTGGATATCACCCAAATAAAAATCCAGTTACTTCAAATAATATTCACTAATATTAACATTTATATCCCAAAATTGCACAATTTTACACTAAAGGTACTAGTAGCTGAGTTTATTTCTAAGAATATCTTAGTAACATCAATGCCAGATCATGTGCAGAAGCTAAGAGATAGTTTTATTAGCAATAACAGTAGATTACAGCGATATAAAAATCCAGCTATTTCAATAATATCAACATTTGTATCCCAAAATTGCACAATTTGACACAAAAGGTTCTAGAAGGTTCAAATAGTAGCCAGTTACTAGTAGCCAACTTTACTTACTTCTCGTAGCCAGGTACTAGTAGCCAACTTTACCCACTTGTTGTAGCAAGCTACTAGTAGCCAGTTACTAGTAGCCGACTTTACATATCTGTCGCAATATGCATGTGAGCAGTTTTATTTGACCTGAAAAGGGAATCAGTTACCCTCTGGCGGCAGTCTTGATAAAATGGAAAGAAAATAAATATAATTTATTTTATCATGTTAATGAATAGATACAAAATATTTATTTTTGAATTAATTTACTCCAAGACTTGATGTGAATAAGTGTAAAATAACCAAACTAAAAGAAATCTCAAAATTGTTTTTACTTTTAATATTCAATATTACCAGACATAACAGTGCTATTTGCAGTCTTTATATCAATCCAAATGTTTATTTTAAGCTTAGCAGACAAAGTGATCTTAATAGCCAGGATAAAACATTGAGACAGGAAAATTTATATAAAACATTTAATCATTAACTATGAAATTAATATTACATTATCTTTTTACATAGATGAGGAGGCAGGAGCAACAGACGAGACAAAAAATCCTTTACTTCCAGGTAAATTCCTAAAGATGAATAATGTTTTCTTTTTTTTTAAATGCTTTTTATGAGTAAAAAAAGATATAAATGTACAAAGATAACATTCAGTGTCACATGTGATTTTCAGTTACTCAAAGTTTAGTAGTGTTTGGATGTCTTCCAATTTTTTTTAACATCCTATCATTTGCTAAAGAACTACTTTGTCAATTTCAACTTGACTGAAAGTATTCGTAGATGTAGTGGAATTTGTTTCTTCCAATATCGGGGCAAAATCTTTTTCACAAGGAGATGAAAAGAGAAAACTAAAGTGTATTCCTTTTAAAAATTGAGGCTTTGGAAGCGCTGTTCTTTAATTATATGTACCCGTATTTTTTTTTTTTTACTTTTTGCATATTTCCATGCTTTGAAAAATGTTTGACAGCTGGTGACAGATATTTTTTAAATCTTTAATGCATTAGTTGAAACTGTTTAACCAGCCAGCTGAATTCAAACTTTTAGTGTTAGTCTCTTTTATAAAAATAGCTCACCTGAGCTGATACATCTAACACAAGAGAGCTTTCCTTATAACTCGGATCCGGTTTTTCAATAGGTAGTTAACTCTGACCTGTTGTTAACCTCACCACTGTATTAAATTTTACTACCTTTTGAAAAACTGGGCCCTGGTGTTTGTCGTCCGTCCGTCTGTAAACTTTTCACGTTTTTGATATCGGTGTATTTGTCAACAATAGCAGACCCAATTTTAACAAAAGCTGGTACAAAGCATCTTTAGTTGAAGGGAAATTTGAAATTTAATACTAAGTATGAAAGCCAAAGCCCCCTTCCCTGCCCCACTACATGGGGAGATAATCAAGAGAAGATAAAAATAGGGTGGGGGTCATTTATGAAAATAAATCTTCTTCTCAAGAACCACATGCACTTTATGCAGAGTTTTAATCAGAAATTCATAATTCTTCAAATCCTTGTCCCTGGAATAGGATGGGGCCACAAAAGGAAATCCAAGTTTTACATGCAATATATAGGAAATTCTTTTGATGAAAAACCACTGGGCCAGAAAGGCTGAAACGTTTGTGGAAGCATCCTGGGATAGTGTAAATTCTAGCTTGTTCAAATTATGACCCCCGGTCACTAAATATGAAATAAAGCACTCTCTGAAAACTATTCAGTCACAGATATAAAACTTTCTTTTGTTAATGTGTAGAACGTTTTTAGCTCACCTGAGCCGAAGGCTCAAGTGAGCTTTTCTGATCACATTTTGTCTGTTGTCCGTCCGTCCGTCTGTAAACTTTTCACATTTTCGACTTCTTCTCAAGAACCACTGAGCCAATTTTGACCAAACTTGGTACAAAGCATCCTTGGGTAAAGGGGAATTTAAATTGTTAGAATGAAGGGCCCAGTCCCCTCACAAGGGGAGACAATCAAGAAAAGACAAAAATAGGGTGGGGTCATTAAAAAATCTTCTTCTCGAGAACCACTGGGCCAGAAAATCTTCTTCTCAAGAACTACTCAGCCAGAAAAGCTGAAACTTATGTGGAAGCATCCTGGGGTAGTGTAGATTCTAAATTGTTCAAATCATGACCCCCGGCGGTTGGGTGGGCGACAATGGGGTATCAAAGTTTTACATAGAAATATATACAGTGGACCCTCATTTATCTGGACGCTTTGGTTCCCAGTCAATTTGTCCGGATATGTGAAGCATCTGGATATCTGAATCACCAGTTAAACAAGACAGAATAACATTTTAAAATTTCGTTCCGATGAAAAATCGTCCGGATACTGAAGCATCCGGATATCTGGCGTCCGGATATCTGAAGGTTCACTGTAATTAGGAAAAATCTTTAAAAATCTTCTTCTCAAGAACTACTCAGCCAGAAAAGCTGAAACTTATGTGGAAGCATCCTGGGGTAGTGTAGATTCTAAATTGTACACATTATGACCCCCGGGGGTTTGGCGGCGCCACAATGGGGAATCAAAGTTTTACATAGAAATATATAGGAAAAATCTTTCAAAATCTTCCTCTCAAGAACTACTCAGCCAGAAAAGCTGAAACTTATGTGGAAGCATCCTGAGGTAATGTAGATTCTAAATTGTCCAAATCATGACCCTCGGGGGTTGGGCGGGGCCACGATGGGGAATCAAAGTTTTACATAGAAATATAGAAAAATATCTTTAAAATTCTTCTTTTCACGAACCACTGGGCCAGAAAAGCTGAAACTTATGTGGAAGCATCCTGGGGTAGTATAGATTTCAAGTTGTCTAAATTATGATCACTGGGGTAAGGTGGGATCACAATATGTATTACAAGGCAGGGTTCTCCACAAGGGGTTTTACCATGGCGGCCCGCCTTGGTTAAATTTTTGTGCGCCATGGTCAAACGAGCTGCGCCATGGTTAAAATCGGCAGCCGCCATGATTAAATTTTATTGAATTTCAGTCCTGACACCTACTTTTTTAATGACTTAAGTACTTAATTGTGTTTATACTACGACTGCCATGCACCCCGCATGACGTCTGTAGTAAAAAAAAACACGTCGTTAATCAGCGACTGTGCTGTGAAGCGTGACAATCAATGGGGAGTCAATCAGCTGATCAGATGATCAATATTTTGAGAGTTTATTATCCTGTGCACATGTAAATAATTTTGGGGAACTTCAACATGTTCACTACATAATTAGATATATAACGGCTTGAATGTTAATAAAAGATGACAATTACAAGCATGATAATCGTCATGCATGCTGTGTCAGAAAAAAATACTCTGTAAAAATTTCATATTCCTCTGTAGTTAATCAATTTCCCATGCTCTGTTTTTTAACTTTATTATCTTTTTGATAAAATGTACATAGGGCCTACGTCTCAATCGCCGTCTTAGCATGCTTAGTTTTAATCGCCGGTATAGTCGTAGTTTTAGAGTTACTTCCCGTTGTTATGAAACGTCGCGTGGTGCTATTTTTAGCACTGGGCACGTGGAGAAGTAAACAAAACTTGGTGAAAATGCAATATCTAGAAATAAACGTGTAGAAAAAAGGGACACTGGTCCAAATGTTCATTTGTGAGTTAACTTAAAAAATACTACCCATTCATCAGTTTTAGTTATAGTGAAACAAAATATTTTATACAACAGGCTACAATTCTTATAATTATTAATTTCTGAAAAATATTGCCATGGTTACTGATTTACTGTATCAACAATTCTTCATTAAATTCCTTCAGAAGGTTACTACAGATTCGGGTAAATTTTAGTACATTTGTGAAGTAAGATACAGGATAAATCCTTTTCAACTTATTATTATTATTTTTTTTTACTTTAAAAAGTGTTAGTTATTCCATTGTTTTGTGTTGCAGTGGTTAAGTTTAAAAATTGTAAAAACCATGTAATGAAGAGTAGGAAGTCTAACACGCATTTGTGTTTTGGGTCACATTTCACCTTCGAATTCGCGCAGCTTCTTCCATGGTTAAATTTTCAAGGGGGAAATCGGATAAAGAACAGAATGGTCAAAGCATCTCAGGTGAGCGATGTGGCCCATGGGCCTCTTGTTATAGTTTTAATTCTTAAATATCAGTAATCATAAATTTGCATTTGTAAATGACCAAAATTTTAATTTAAATCTTCAAGTGCTTAATGATCATGTGGTTTGGTTATTTAACAGATTGATATAAATACGACGAAGACTTCATTCCTAGATTTATACACAGATCTTATAAAATCAAATAAAATTGTTTTAAAATATTTTTATACACTTTCATTTTTACAGGTTATGAAGCCGAAGTGAATGGCTCAGAAAAACAGAAACAAGGTAATTTTACGAATTTTATTCCTGAAATTTTCAAGATATGGAATTCTAAACATCAAGTTTTGGTTTATTTTATATCAAAGAAGGTAAATAAATGCATTGAGAGCCCTGTGTATAATATGCATGTACATTGAAATCTCTGTTTTGTTTTTTATTCTATACCTACATAATAATTCAAATTTAGCAGGGACTAACTCTGGACAAAAGCATCATCTTCATTTTATGATATGATTTCTTCATGAAATGAATCACTGCTTTTATCACGGCACTTTACCAGTCTCTTCTATTTATTAGGATTATATTTTCAAATGAACAGATTTAGGAAAGGAAAGGAGATAAAATATAGCTTTGAAATTCAAGTGTGTTAAATAAATGAATAAAGTACAACTACGAAAAACTGACTATCTATTAGATTATGTGCTTCTATTCAAACTTAAAAACCTTCATTGAAAGTAACATAACAGATGAATTATATTAAAAACCAAACTTGGTCATCAACATGCCTAGCTATAGCAGGGGGTCGGGGTGGGTGGTGTTGGAGGGTGACTGCATCTCCCTAGACTTTCAATTACTAGTATTTAATCAACGAACCTTGGGCACCTCCTAAGAAACTCGTAAAACGACTTATTATATTATGTCGTTTTCACAACATAATATGTCGTTTTCACAAGATAATATGTCGTTTTCACAAGATGATATCTCGTTTTCACAAGATAATATCTCGTTTTCACAAGATAATATCTCGTTTTCACAAGATAATATCTCGTTATCACAAGATAATTTCTCGTTTTCACAAGATAATATCTCGTTTTCACAAGATGATAAGTCGTTTTCACAAGATAATATCTCGTTTTCACAAGATAATTATGTCGTTTTCACAATATAATTTTTTTCTGGTATTTAAAAAAAAATAATTGCGTGTCCTAAATATACCACCGTACTATTGTCACTTATTTGACTAAACTATTTTACACTAAAGTCGGAGATTATATTTAATATATAACGTTGTAATAACTTTAAAGTGTGTTTTATAAAATGCGTGCATACTGGTTTTCGTCAATTGAATCACTGACTCTCTCGTGATTTCAGCAAATTGAATCATGATCATTTACGGACCTTTCATAAAAATCTGAGATTTATGTGCTGTAGTGTAAATTTTTGTCGAACCACTGATCCATGAAGTCTTTAATATTGTAAACGTCCCTGTGGATAAAGTAAATGAATATTTAATATTTTCCCATCAATTTTACATTTCAGCATATCTATTAAATGATGCTTAAAATTATCCCTAAAGTAGATATAAACTTTATGTACATGAAACTTTCGATAAATATAGTTAGGAACTAAGAAAATCATAATTGAGATTTGGAATTCATGTTTTATTTTTCACATTCGAGCACAATTATTTTATTTCTCGCATAGTCTTAAAGTACTATAATTTTTTCTTCTTTTCGCTACATTTTTTATTAAATTGGTTGAACCATATCTAATGTGTAAATAGCTAATGTTTGTACACAAACAAAAAAACTAACTAACAAAACTATGCTATCATTTTTTTTATTCAAATGCTGAAAACAATCAGAACATTTCATATAAGTGACTCGTGAACTAATAAAATTATTCGTTATCAATACATGTAAAGGAAAGGGTATACATATTATATATTATTATATCATCTCAATGTACATGCATATGTTATAATAGATATCAAACAGTTAAAACGATATTCAAACTGTTCATGCATATAAAATAAATATATAAATACATGTACATACATGGAAGATAATTTCGTCATAAATTAACACTGTTAGAATTTTTTAAAATAATAAAACAATGTTCCGGAAACTATAATAACAGGGGGAAGTCTCGCTATGAATGGGGGAAGGCTGGTTATAAAGTGAGCCTTCCCCCCGGAAGAACGGCTAAATAGTGAAACTTCCGTGGGGGAAGTCTCACTATATAGCCATTCTTCCGGGGGGAAGGCTCACCATATAGCCAGCCTTCCGGGGGGTAGACTCACTATATAGTGAGCCTTCCGGGGGAAGCCTCACTATGGGGGAAGTCTCACTATATGACACCTGTCCTTCGGATAAGACAGTATAAACCGAGGTCCCTTGCAGAGGTAGTGCTGGTACGAAACAGATCCCGCACTGCTCAATAGACCTAAGTGCCGACTATAGGTCTAATATTGGAGGTCTCAACCTGCAAGTAATTTTAATGGCGTCTCCATATGAGTGAAAAATTCTCGAGAGGGACGTTAAACATAAATCAATGAATCAAACGCTATTTATGGCACGCCAAATTCACAAAAATGAGCTAATCATAGTTTTACAACCGATAAACAGGGTTTTTCGGTTGTAAGCTATAGTTTACGGATTGTAAACTATAGTTAACAACGTTAATCTATATTTTATATCTGTAAACCATAGCTAACGCGATAATCTATGTTTCACAACCGTAAACTATACTTAACACCGAAAACAATCATTTGCGATTGCAAAACATAGATTACTAGTATCTGATAAATACAGTTTCACGATTTGTAAACTATAGTTTACAAACCGTTAACTATAGTTAACGATCTGATAAATATAGTTTCACGATTTGTGAAACTATGATTAACAACTTTTAACTATAGTTTACGATTGTAAACTATAGTTTACAAACGTGAATCTATGATTATCAACAAAATCTATTGTTAACGCTTATTACAGACAGATAAACTTAGATTAGCATTCCTAAACTATAGTTAACAACCGTTAAATATAGTTTTACAGATGAAAACTATACTTAACGAATCGTTAACTATAGTTTACAGTCGATAAACCTAGTTTATCAATTGTGAAACTATGTTTAGCTATTTTTGTGAATTTGGTGTGCCATAGCTATTGATTTAAAAATGTGAAGATAACGAACAGTAATTGATTTCAAATTAATTTATAAGCAATACAAATAAATGAAGAGAAGAGTACATAAAACACGAATCCTGGAGATATAAAACTCACTGTTGAAAAAGAGGAACGAAGGCCTGAATGGTCACCTGAATATAATTGCAACACTGTAAAGGATCCATAGAATTATAGAGCAAAATTCGCTGATAGATTAAGCTATGTTGCCAAAGAATTTCAAAAATCTAATAAAAATACGTAAGGGTTAATGTACGAGTAGCGCTTTATTCCTTAAAAGTAATGGAGCCGAGGCCCCGAAGCGCTACGAGTTTATTAACAGCGTAAAATCCGCCTATTTAAGGGGGATGTACGGCCACCTTTAGTGCTGTGAGAACAAAATGTGAACATTTCTTCAAATGGCTAAAATACATCATATTTTGATCAAATTTTAAGTCCTTGTGATACAGATACGATAAAAATGCATAACTGAATGCATGCTGTGCATATATAATCTATACTTTTGCAGAAAAATGCTTTTGATATGCTCCTTAGAACTGCGCAGCTACAGAATTCAGCAGAGCCTTAAAAAATCCAAAAAAATATGCAAACTGTGCATCAATGTTCTCTCTACAACCATTTGTTGAGAAAATGTCTAAATTTTGCACTTTTAAATGATAATTTCAAGTTCAAAACAAGGTATCGTTGTCTTCAAAAAGAGTTTAAAGAACCATGAAAGTAGTTCATGCATAGCAGCACGTGGTCTATTTTTAGCACAGAATTTTGTTTTCCAGACCTCTTCTTAATATGGAGGGACATAACAATCTTTAAATGTAGAAGAGAATTACAGTTGCAAAATATTTCACATAGTATGAACACTTTTAAAAGAGGAAATGTGTTATAGTATGGCTTGAAATAATTTATTTAGTATTATTATCGAACAGTTGTTAAATAATGTACTTATTGATATCAAAGAAAAAAATCTTGAACTCTTTGATTCCAGGTAAGGAAAATGAGCACCATCAAAGTTAAGAATTAAGAGTTTGTAAGTTTGCCACATATAACATATAATATATATCAAAATTTTAATTATCACCAATGAAACACAAAGAAATTAAACACATAAAATCGATATGAATGACCTTGATTTAGTACCTACTTGTACGAGGGGTGATCAAAAAGTTCGCGAACTATCTCTATATCTACAAAACCACAATTCAGATTAGAAACAAATTTGGTGCACACATAGCCAAACACAAGTTCTATAAAATAGCATATGCTGAATAAAGTTTTGCTCATAATGACGTCATTATGCAGGTACTTGTGACGAAAAATGGTTGCCTTAGTGGAACTCGTTTAACAAACGACTAAAATATTTATGGTATATCTTAAAAATGCCTTTGAAGTAGCATATAAGAATTTGTTCATAGTTTATTAAGACAAATGACTTCCTACAAATTCAATCAATGATTGGATAGATCGTTTTAGTGAAGGAAGGCAGATGGTTAAATATGATACTTGTTATATTGCCCAGTGATATATTAGCAAGTTTGAAAAGGGATGTGTTTTTAATTAAGCAATATGCTATCAAAGACCTCCAATTTACACTTTGAAAAATACTTGAATATTTCAACAATAATATAACTATCAAATACCTAAGATATATCGTTTACTTTTTGATCTACCCTCGTATACTCTGTCAAATAAACATTTACAATTTTGATTTTAGCGGAGCAACATTTGAAAAGGAATGAAATCATTCAGAGTGAGTTAGGAGATTTAATGAATAAAAAAACTTTTTCTATTTGCCCTTTTTGTCAAAATTACAATTTTACAGAGTAAAGAAAAAAATCAACATTAATAAATATTTTATACCATCTTTAAAATGACGTTTGGTGGTCCTCCCAACTCAGGGAAAAATTATTGGGTCCGTATTTATAGGTGAGAAAAAAAAATCCTAAAATTTTAAACATATTCGTTGACGGAAGGAAAAAAAACATGTAATGGGATGTAAAAAAAAAAATGAGTCGGGCCATTTCTAGGCAGTAGATCGGGAGAGAGGGCAACCAAATATTTTTTTAACAAATTGTCTTATAAGGCTAGTACATGTTCCATCACATACTTAGTAATGCAAAATTTTTAAATCTTTGGCACTATTTTGAAAAACAAACATAGGATTTTTTTTGGGGGGGGGGGGGGGGGGGGGGCGAGCCTTTCATTTTTTTTGCGTGATAGACATAGCATATGCAATGGACTTTTCTTCGCAAACATTGTGCTTGCTTCTAAATTTCAAAGAAACAACTCAATATATTTTATCAAGCTTCGTATTTCAATGAGCGAGAGCTTACAATGTTGTCAACATAATGAGACATGATGCGTTTTTATGTCCAAACATTACTCCATACAATGTGTGGTTCATTGCAAACAACCTAGCTATTTATGTGAGGTGCCTGAAGGAAATCCTATAACTGCCTATTTTTTCTATCTAAGTGCTAAACAAAATAGACACATGTACCAACTTTTCGAATGTAAGACATGTAATTACAATTTGTTTTTCATGCATCGCATATTGTTTAACATTTTCAAATTAAATGCTAAGCATCCTCCTTGCAGTGCCCCATTTGAAAATAACTTCTATCGCCACAGAAAAAAGACCCGCCGTAATCACATATATTTAGGACATGTTTTATCTTTTTTCTTGAGTTTTAATGAAACCAACAAATCATCAAGACTTGTTCCATGAAAAATTAAATATAATCATGGTAATAAACTCATCTATCCATAGCAGATATATGCACATGCCAACCACGTGCTCAGTGGAATGATATTATCGAGGAAACTCGAGCTGTAAACAGAACAGTTTTTCCCGATTTGCTGGAGTGGGGTTAAAATCGCTTTTTTTCATTAATCAGACGATGCAATGCAACAAATAAAAGTAGTAAGTAATATAACCTAATGATTATTACTTAGTAATTTCTTGTCTTGATGTTATTATGGTCGCATTTATTCTAAAACCAATGCTATTCGAACTCTGTGTGACAGAGGAATGGCGGACGAAATAAACACATGGCCTCAGGAAGACACCCATATGAAAAATCAAATTTTCAAGAATTATGGATAATGACAAGAAAAACGCGAAACAAATGGTTGTAGCCATATTATCAATGAATCAAACTAACACTATATTCAATGCATTTTTCATCTCGTGAATGCTGTAGCTGCGCAGTTCTAACATGATTAATTTCCTCCTAATTAAAACAAAATAAACTTAATTATTAACTGATTTTGGTCTCTAATAGTAGGTAATTAGTGCATTAGCACTTTGAGTAACTTTGGGCTAGTTTAGTAGAGTATTAAGCGCATTCTTGGTATTTCTTATTTTACACCAGACTAGATCCAATATGGCTTGTACATCCCCCTTAATGCTTTTTTTTTTGTTGTTCGTTAATATGAAATAAAGAATATTTATATGATACACTGTAAATAGACATTAATTATTAGTAGTATTGTTTTTATATACTATAGAAAGTAAGGCGAAAAAAGTGTACTAAAGATACCGGTAATCTAATCCAGTGTTTCTCAACAGCTTTGATAGCTTAATGAAATGTGTACCTCACTACAAAGCGAAGGGTACCGGATTCGATTCTTACCATGGGCAAAGATATATGATGTCATACAAAACTCCTGTCACAAACACATTCCTTGAAGTATTTGTTTTATATATGCCTCAAAGAAATATTTGAATAAGTACAATTTTAACAGCAAATATGCAACAAAAAAATTCTAACACCTATTGCATTGCATAGTAACAATTTAAATTACATCAATTTTTTCAAAAGAAAAAAGAAATTTCAATAAAAGCTGATTACCAAAAGATCTAGCTAGCCTCTATTTAAGGTATGTCACTCGTGAAATTTGTTAAATCAAGGATTGATTGAAAAGTATATTTTGGATAAGTACTCATATAGAGTGACTCAAAATCGCAGAGAAAATAGGTGGTCAGTATTCATCTTACTGATCTACGGTACAATGAAGTTGACCTTTTTGCACTTAAAATTTAACTCTTTGGTTAATTACTTAAACCTTAATTATATTTTATCAGATTTAATCATGGCAAAAATATTATCTTATTTTACGTAAAATATTTTGAATAATATTTATCATTGAAAAAATCTCGCAAATAATTGCGCGTGAATTATTATGTGACCTTTTTGCACTAAAAAGTAACATATTTTGAGGTATTAAAAAACTAAATAGGCAATAAAATATTTTCTTAAATCGAGCTTTTTACGACTTAAGTGCTGATCAATCACAAGTATCGAGTACTTTAAAATAATGAAAGAAAAAGTTGGGGTCAGTGATGTTAATTTTGAAATATTGGTCAAAACATGTAATTTTCAGGCAAAAAATGGTGTAAATTTTATATTGACTTATTTGACATATCTTCATTTTTTGGCAAAGTTTGTTGAAGGAAGGTGTACAACTTCTACTACTGTTTTGCAGATGTACAAATATGAATAAAATCTGTAAAATATAAGTGTTTCTCTCCAAAAAGGATTGGAAATTAACTTTTTTTTTTTTTTTTTTTTGGTTAAATGTATTCTGACCCAAACTGACACATCTGTGTGACATTACAACCAGTAATTTCTGTAAACAACACTGTCCACTGTGTTGAGTTAGTAGAAAGTATTCTCCTAAACTAAGTAAGTTTAAGAGATTTTATAAAAACTTCAACATTAGTCATTCTGCATCCGCCTTTTTTAAAATCTGACTGTAATGTTTTTTACGGCTTATTTTATCAGGTTTATCGCCCCAAATAAATTTAAAGAGTAATTTTTCTAGTTTTTTAATCCACTGTACACTTGGTGTAGGCAAAACACTGAACAGGTGAGTAAGTTTGGATAGTAAAATACTTTTGAATCCCAACTAATTTGCTATCAAAGTTTAGCTGTTCTATTTCTTTAAGATTTGCAGTGAAAGTGATACCCAGTATTGTAAATGGTTGAATAGTCCAACTCAGATCTGTACAATCACACAGTGTTTCATTTGAACCAAGTTTTGATCCAATCCAAATAGCTTTAGTTTTACTAATATTAGGCTTTAAACCAGAAAATTTCGAAAATTGAAAAAGTAGGTCAAGTGCACTTCTTAGACTTTTTTTCTGAGCCATATAAGAACAGTACATGTACTGTATAGTCCGCATATTGGAGTAAATAAACTTTTTCCTTTCCTATGTTTATTCCTTTAATATCTTTGTTTTTTCTAATCATTAAACCCATAATTTCAACACAGAGATTAAATAAGGGGATCTCCTTGGCGGCAACCTTGTCCAGTTAAAAAGAAATTTGAAAAAATACCATTTTGTAAAAAAAACACAGCCTAGCTTTGTTGTATAAACATGATACCCATTTTATTATATCTGGGCCAAGATTGAACAATTGAAAGGTCCTATACATAAATTTCCATGAGACTGAATCAAATGCCTTTTCGAAATCAATAAGTAATAAGATACCTGGGATCTGTTTTTCAAGAGTATTATGGATTGTATGAGGAAAACCTTTTTGATTGTCATGAATTAAGAAGTCGAAGACCTTTTCAATTTGATAAGCAATACATGAAGAGGTAATTTTATATGATACATTAAGTAACGAAATAGGCCACGTGCACCAAGTTTTAAGATACTCTCTTGGATTATCACCCTTACGGAGAATAGAAATAATACCCTGTTTCTGGGTCAAAGATAATTCTCCTGATAAAAATCAATAATTAAGAGATCTGACTAAAAAAGTTCCCAAATCTTTCCCAAAAAATTGTAAAATTCAACTGTAAACCCATCACAGCAAATACAATTTATCATTGAGTCAAATACTGACTGATGTTTTTCATACTTATTGTTCGTCCATTATTTATTCACTGAGTTGATGACGGATTTTTCTGTTATTTCCCGATCCTGACAAGGAGCACACGGCGGATGTACCCGGTCGGCAGGGGATGCTCACTCCTCCATGGCACCTGATCCCACCTCTGATGTTTTGGAGGCCCGTGTACGCTCTGCTACTATTTTGTATTGTTTTATGGACTTTGATATTGAATACTGTTCGTTATTTCCATATCCTTCCAGGACTTTTATTGTTTTACATATTTTTAAGTGCTATAAGGGCTTCCTCTTTCGATATCAAACCTCCAAGTTCTGTAGTGGTGTTTTTATCCAATACATTAATGTTTTCACTATTAATAATGTTTTC
Organism: Saccostrea cuccullata; assembly: GCF_032062105.1. NCBI lineage: Eukaryota > Metazoa > Mollusca > Bivalvia > Ostreida > Ostreidae > Saccostrea > Saccostrea cuccullata. The sequence goes on along the minus strand of NW_026927413.1, from coordinate 7,741 downwards.
CAACTCCACATCATGATGAACTAATTGTCCACACAAGAGTATCATGCCTTCTAAAATCTTTCAATTTCAGATAAAATATCTGACTGTCCGGTGGCAATACCATTTCAGTGACAAGCTTATTTACAGTTTTATTGATATAATTTCTTTTCTCCAGACTGAGAAAATATTTAGTAGGTTTCTCTCCATACTCTATCTATTTAAGCTTGGTTCTAGCAAATAATTATTAACCTTTAATTTATTCTTTTCTAATTTCTTCGGGATTGGTTTGTCCTTGTTTTAATTTTTCAAAAGTGTCTGAAGAATCACTACTATCATTACGCCTCTAGTTTAATTATTTCTTCTTCGAGAGATTTTCTTATATTTTCTGTAAGCTTCTTTTTTCTAGATGATAAGGCAATTGTTACTCCCCTAATTTCTAATAATAGTTGTTAAAAAAATAATTGATCATCTATAGTCAAGCAAAGATTTTCATCTGATATATTTTTAATTTCTGAAGGCTTATATGGGAGAGCAGTACATTTCTGTTTAACCGTGTATATTGTTTCTTTTACTTTTTCAACGTAGACATGATCATTAAGTAATGAGTTATTAAATTTCCAGAACCCCTTTCCTCTTTCAAATTTACTAAATATAATGCTAAGTTCAATCATTGAATGATCTGATATATAGCCCGGGCTAATGTCAACTTTATCGATAAGTGCCATTAATTCATTTGACACCAAAAATAATCTAGTCTAGCTTTTTTAGTTGGGTTATTTTTAAACCATGTATACCTCTGCCGATCTCCAAGGATCAACCAGGCCATGTGTTTCCTTTAGTTTAATATATATTTATTGTGTTTCCTTTAAATTCAAAACCACTTTTCTAGCTTCTGGGTTATTCACATTGTTATAATTAAAGCAGTCTAAATTTTTATCTTGTATCAGATTAAAGTCCCCTGCAATAATAACAAATTCACCATTAAATTCTTATATTATATCAAAGAAAGACTCATAAAAAGATGGGCTGTCCATATTTGGACCACATGAATTAACATAAAACCATACTTATTAAAAACATTCATTTGAAGTATAAGGAGATTCCCATCATCATCATCATCATCATTGTTTTGCTTGAGAATATTATATTCAAAAAGATTATTAAATAATATGGCAGTATCCCTAGCATTTGATTTTCCTGGTGAAAAGTATATATCAAAGCACAAGAAAGACCTCACTTGTATCATTAGTCAAATGGGTGTCTTGAAGTAAACACACAGAAAAATTCTTTCGCTGAATATAATTTATTACATCCCTTCGTTTTTCTATACCGCCAACCCCCTACAATTAAACTTATCTTGTCACTGATGGGTCTGTGTCTGAACCTTCTCACATAACCACCTCCACCCCTCTGAGAGAGCTGGATCCCAAGGAACTTCCACCCATTCCTTCCATGACACATCAGGGTGAGATTGTGGAACTGGTGAGGAAAGAAGTAGCAAAAGCGGTCCAGTCTCTGCATGAAAAAATCGCAGGGCTCGAAACATCAAATTATGACCTACAACTTTCAATTAGACGAGCTAGAATAATACGGCCGCAGACCTCTCTTCAGAATTGCAGGAATTCCTGAGAATGATAATGAAAACACCACAGACCTCATCTTTGGTGTCACTGCCAAGGCCGGAATTCCCCTCAACCGAAATGATATCGTAAAGTCACACAGGGTAGGGGCACCAAGAAACGAGCAATCGAATCAAAGCGGACAATCGGGACCAAGACAGATATTTGCAAGACTGCGCTCTGTAGATCTGAAAGAAAGAGGGCGTATAAGGCGTGGACAATCCCCCGCTCTGAGACAAAATATTTCTCAATTTTCAAAATTCATAGAAAAGTTATATTTTTGTAAAATCATGTTCTCAGTAATGTCATCTTCAAAACAATTTATCAATTTATTTTACTGAACAACTTATTATTTGATAATCTGTATTTCAAAGTTGACAGTTAAGCATATTTAGTGGAAAATGGGTTTACTAGAGCTATAAAAAATGAATTTTGAACATAGATGGGTCAAGTCTCCATTCTTCGTTAACGCTTAAAAATGATGGAAACGTAAATGCGAAATCCATTTCATTCGTCCAAAAAATGGTATCTGAACCCATTCTATATGAAAATCGAAAATTTCTGAAAAAAATTACGCTTCAACAAACCCGTTCATTTAAATCACACTGATAAACATTGATAATGCATATACTTCGTAGCGTAGTGGTTAAAGCAGTCCGTCTTGGACCAAACCCTGAGCTATGGAGAGGGTTCGAATCATACGTGAAGCTTTTTCTTTTTTGTTTTCACGTATCTTAAAAACATGAGCGAAAAATAAATTATTAATAAAATATTAAAACAATGAAATACAGAATTAAATGTGTAAAAGATGATATAAACAATATAATTTTGAAAAATATAACTTTTAGAATTGAGGAATGTCCCTTCTCAGAGCGGGGGATTGTCCTTGCCTTGTACGCCTCCATTCTTTATGCTTGTTAAAAGCTATGAACGCTATTAAAAATGAATCCAGAAACAAATCATGATGATCAACGAGGATCTCACCAAGCGTCGAGATAAACTACTATATGTGTCGCCAGCTTTGCCGACAGCATAAAATACAACAGTTCTGGTCATCTAACGGAAAAATCCGCATCCGAGATAAAAAAAAAAAAAAAAAAAAAAAAAAGAGCAAAAAAAACATCTCATCAGACTGGAGGACGACCTCTGTCCGTTCGGCCACATTCTGCAGTAAAAGCATCTAACCGTTAGCTTTGACATCTGTCCTTTCCAGATCTATATTTAGTAAACGTGATTGTCTGTGTATAAATACCCATTTTATATACAACGAACAGTTGTCATACAAAACTGCATTTTGTTTCAACAATTAAAATGTCATTTACACTTTTTTCTAAAGCTGTTCAAAATTTGTAATAATTTCTAATATAGCCTTTAATATTTGTCCATATATATAGGTATTTTTTGCAATTCTAAACCCACAACTATGCCACCATAGTTATGCTTCTCCGTCTAGATATTGTACGATGTTCTATGGGCTATGCTCATAAATAACCAGTTATACAATTTTTGTTGTAACTCTGTCATTAGACTAACCTCATTCTTTTACAGTCTCCACGTACCATCATTTACAACAGTATACTGTGGTCAACTGTTGTCTTTTCATACCTTTCAAAATAGTTCTTGTTTTACCAGTCTGGTTCTGGTGTACACTTGTATATACTTTATTTGTTGTTCTTGTTTATTTTGTGTTTATATTTCACTTATCTTTTTGTTAGTAACTATTTTACTACATTATGTGTTCAATATTTAAAGGTACTTGGACACAGATTTAAAGTTATTGTTTTCTGTATAATATCACGAATTATATATTTAAACAGCATTTCACACAAAAAATAATTAAAAATCATATTTCATTTATAAGTTATTAAAACTTCATATTTTTGGCGGGTTTGATTGATACGTCCTTTCACTTTCACAAATTTTAACTTTATTCTTAATCCTTAGGAAAAGTGGCAATTTTGTTGTGTATTAATGAGAAATATTAAAACTTTAATCCAGAAAAATAATTTTATTCACAGTAGAGATGTTAGAAAGCAAAACTCCTTCACAAGTATCTTCATTCCGAACTAAGTGTTATGTACAGAATTTAGCAAATCGATCACACTCGTGTTATGTACACTGTTTTTTAACCAGGGCACGAGCTCTGTAATTGTTGATGTTTACGATTCACCGGGTGCGTTCAATCGTCAAAGTCTCTTCACCATAACTGCACGGACTGACAATATATTGTGTGTTTGTTTTGCTTTCGAACATGTCTACTCTGAATTTTCTGGATTATAGTATTAATATTTTTCATTTATACACAACATGATTGCCACTTTTCTTAAGTATTAAGAATAAAATTATAATTTGTGAAAGTGCAAGGATGTGTCAATCAAACTCGCCAAAAAATTTGAAGTTTTAATAACTTTTAAAGCCGCTTCATCCGAAACAGGCACATATTATCTTAAACAATAAAAGTATATCATTACATAGATTATATATAAAAATTAATTATAAGATTGATTTAATAGTTTATTACAACAATCCTTACATGGAAAACATAGACCAAAAACCTTGTTGACAAACAGCAGTTCCTGACGGGAAGTTAAGATCTGTTTTGAAGTCACCTTTGAAAAAAATACTTTTATCGGCTATATCTAATTTTGAATAGAATTCAAACCAGAGTATTTTTTTCATTAGTAGTTTCCATTATGCTAAGTCATGATATATCTTTTAAAAATTAAGAAATTAACTGTAATTCATAGTAATTTTTATATTAATATGCATATTTACAGAATAAAAGAAAATCAGATATTTCTAAAGATTTTTTAAAAAGGGGGTTTAGTAACGAGGGCTAGAATATTGCCCGTGTACAACTTTGTTGTGGAAAAAATGCTCGGGTTTGTTCTTCATGAGTTATACATGTAAGCGATAAATTCAATTTTTCGAAGGTGATTTCACGCAATGTAAACAAAGGATTATTTTTTGTGTGACCTTACAAAAATTATTTTTTTAACTTTTGAATTTTGATATCTTTAAAAAGAAAAAGACTTTGGGGATATAATTTGACAAAAGTTGAAATAATTTATGGACAATTATTTTTCAAGAAGAAAAACGAATATATTTTTTTAGCGATTAGAATCGGACCAAGCGGCTTTAAATGAAATAAGATTTTTAATTAATTTTTGTGTGAAATGCTATTAAAATATATAAGTAGTAATATTATTATAAAAGTATTAACTTCAAATCTGTGTCCAAGTACCTTTAAGTCATGCAAACTTTGTATAACATACGTCAAGTGAATAATGTTGTAGGTGAAATTTTGGCAGCTACAGACTGCGGTCTTATACTTCCATACAATTATATTTATCAAAAGATAGACAATGGGTAACTCACTAGAGGAATATCGAGCTGCAGTCGGTTTATTCTATTTATAAGGTAAAGGACATTAACCTGTTATTATTGGGTGATAGAGATTTGCCTGTATCAACTTATGTAAAGATTTTTGCTGCTGTCCATAGATTTATAAGGGAATCATGTAGATTTTAAATTGATTTGTTATCAACTTGCATCACTTGAAAATATTATAAATAATATATTTTAATGTATTAATTGCATGACATATTGTTATTTTTATGGAGAGGAACTAGTAAGTTTTAAGAACTTGTTTCTAATCCATTTGATTCGTTCAATGAAATATGTTCAAAACAAAAACATAGGACCCTTTCACGGGGTCAAAGGTTTTGGCGGGAAAATATTGACTGATGGTTAAGGTTAAGAGTTAAGTTTTAATTTTAGGGTTCTAGAGATTTATAGACTTTAATTATAGGAAGTTGTTATAAATTTATTTATGTGTTTAATGTTTAAATGAAACATATTAATTTTGAATCAAGAAAAATACTTTAAATTAAATTAAAATCAATATAAAATCAATACTATCACACTTTCACACAACAAAACTAGAGGAAGAAAAACACACCGCTAAGCCGAGCATCCCCTCGCGACTGGACCTTCACTGGAAATGGCAATCTCTCATAAGAGATAAATTCTCTCGAGGGACGTTAAACATGTTAAATATTGATAGTACAATGTATTTTGTTTAATGTCCCTCTCAGGAATTTTTTGCTCATATGAGGGCTTGTCAGTAGAGAGGTGCATTCTTTCCTATAATAGGAACTGTCACTGATGATCATTGAGCAGCGAGGGATCTTTTTGTGCCAGCACCTATTGGGACATGGACCCGTGGTTTACACGGTCTCATTCGAAGGACCAGTCTCCACGTCCCACAAAGGGATTCAAACCCGCAACATTACAATCAACTCCCTTACTTTTGACAAAATTATTATGTTGATCCATTTTTTTTTTACAAAATACAAAGTGCATAGCGTCTTGGTTAAGGGGGGCATAACAGGGATACCTTATTTGGGGTAGTAAAGTTTAATATAGATATTAAATTGTTTTTCAGCACTGTTTATTTTTTAAACAAAATTATCGGGGGTGGAGGATGTCTATTTTTAACAAAAATCGAATTGCATAGCACTTCAGTGTGTGTGGGGGGGGGGGGGGCATAATATGCATACGTAATTGGGCAGTTTCCCTTATACCTAGCAAAAACATATCACGTATTCTATATGTATAAATTTTAGTAATTTTAATTATTTACCTACCTACTCTACAATGTAAGTATATCTCACAGTTCCAGGGAATATGCATTTTTTCGTAATGAAAAATAACAATGTACATGTCCATCGAGAGGTTAATTGAACTTGTGGATTGTATTACAGTTTTCGGGAATAACGTGCACCCCAAATTCCTAGACACCTTTTGGCTTCAAAATCTTTTAATCTGCTTCCCTTGCGACACGCCTTTTAAACTTTAAAACTGGCTCTTAAACTGGTTCCCTAGCGGAAATGATTATTGTCAACTTGTACATAAAATGTCAGGGTTTCGAGACAGTGAATACGCGATATCTGAAGAAATATTTCAACAATGAACTTGAAAATGAATAGGCTTTATCTTTTTATACTGTCACACAAGTATGTAAACGCTGAAAATGGTTAATGCAAAGGTTTTCTGTCAATCTTGCCCACAAATGATTATTGTCACATTCGCGATGCTATATCCCCTCCGCAACTAGTTGCGCGAGGGGATAAAAAAACAAAAAAAGAAAAAAAGAGACTAAAAAGTTTAGTTCCCTGTGACCCTTGAACGGCACGAAATAGAGTTTACCTTCTCAACACCGGAAGTACACCTCATCTTTATAAGTGTCAAGTAGATACCGATTGTAAGTGTCAAGTAGATACCGATTGGACCAAAAAGTTTCCGAAAAGACTTGTTCTTCAGTTTGCGTTCGATATCGTCAAAATGTCAAATTCCATGCGTTTAGTTCCACATTGTCCATAGATCGAGCCGTTGAAATACCAGGCCGCACTTATCCGGGGATCCTTGGTCAGTTCGGTCATAAGATTAACGTTTGCCTTTGTTACATCATCAGTCACCTTCCAACCCTTTTTAAGCCTTAAATATCTGATCTCCTTTTCATGACACTGATTTTTGAATCAATGTTGAGAAATTTTACAATTATGGGTTTGTTTTCGTCCGGCTTTCCGAGGATTCGGTGAATTTCCAGGGGATTTTCTCCCTCGGTCTCGAGGAGACCATGAACTTTAATATTAATTATGTTTCCGTGAATATTGCTCTTTTTGGTTTATTTGGTTTTTGGCCTCCTGTGCTCATATTTCGTGTGAGGACATCTGCCTTACTAGTCGACATTGTCTATATTTAGTAACTCCACTCACTATTCACGGCAGCTCTACACAATTCAGAACTTAAGAGTCATTCTCTATAAGCACCAAAATTTGATGGTAAACCATAGTCACCGATTTTAATAAAACTTTGGTAAATTAATACATACTACTAGTCGAGTATAATGGTATATGCAAAATGACGGGATACTGCTGTTTCCATGGAAACCAGCAAGTCATACTTTTGTCACATTTGCTATTATTTCCTTTATAATGTATGTGGTTGATACTCATAAACGCAGCAAAACAATTCAACAGAACTAATCCTGTAAAAAGATTAGAGATATATAAGTTTTTCTTCAAAAAATTGGAGGTGTGTTATTTTTAATAAAGAAAAACAAGCCTTGTCAAATTTCT
>NW_026927412.1:0-29940 GCF_032062105.1 Saccostrea cuccullata | reverse complement strand
TTTGCTTATAGCTCAAAAACGAAAAAGAATTTCTGAACAGTTGTTGAACAAAAAATGTTCAAAATCTTAAGATTTTTAAGATGGTATGAATAAAGATGGCGGATTCCTAAAATTAGGGGCCGTTAGGGGCAAAATACCGATTTTTAAGTCTCAAATGTTCAATGTCTTTTGACAGATTGTGGTAAATCATTATTTTAGAATAAAAATTGCAATCAAAATCTTATCTCATCTCATCAAGAATTGGACGGAAGACCCACTCGTTGCTCGCAACGAGATCTCATCTAGTTATTATTGTTTTTTTTCTTACCGATTTTGTGCACGCGATTTCTCGGAAACGGCTCGTTCGATTTTCATGAAACTTTCAGGACTGATAGAACATCAAACAAACCTGATATATAATTTTTTATTTTGATGACGTCACTTCCGGTTTCGAGATTTCCGCGATTTAGTGATTTTCAGAGGGTCACGTTGTCCAGCATTTTTCTCAAAAGTGCTTTTAGATAGAAACGTAAGATTTTCAGCGATGATAGAGCAAGATGTGGTGATGTGACACACACCTTTCTTATTCTCCGGAAGTGCAGCACGTCGGCGCTCGCTATGGCTCGAAAAAAGACCTATGGAGAATTCAGAAATTTTTCACACATTTTTGGCAATATCTTTTTACACGTTAATATTTTGTTAAAAGATGTAGAACAAAAATTGTAAAGAATGTCACAATCTTTCGAAAAATATCAACGTTTAGGGGCTGGCCCGTATAATAAAGGGCCAAAAGGGGCCGAAAGTTTTTCCTATATATCTCAAAAAGTATTGAGAATTTGTAATAAGTCAAAGAAGCAAAGTTGTTCGAAATATCAAGCTTTATCTAATGGCGTCGTCAAAATACGTCCGGAGTCGTCACTTCCGGCCAAACCGGAAGTGGTCGGAAAACGAGTTTTTTTGCCGTCCTTGACAAGTTTTTGGGTTACATATGTCTCTGGGAGCATTAAAAGTTAATTTTCCGTCCGTCATCGTCACTTCCGGTCAAACCGGAAGTAGCACAAAATGGCTTATTTTGAAGGTTTTGATGCAAAATTGAAATTATAAAGTCAATGGAGACTACTTAGCTCATTGCTTTCTTTTGTTCCGGCACTTCCGGTCAAAACCGGACGGAAGACCTACTCGTTGCTTTCCAACGGAAGACCTTCTTGTTATTCTTCGGTTTCTTTTTCCCTATTATTATTATTATTTTTTTTCCAACCGATTTTTGTGCACGCGATTTCTCAGAGATGGCTCAGCCGATTTACACCAAATTTGCATATGTAATAGCTATTTAATCGATCTTGATAGGTTTTTTTGTTTTTTGCTCTCATCACTTCCGGTCGTGAGATATGGGCAGTTTTATGATTTTTAGAGGGTCTGCTTGTCCTGGAAACTCCTCCGGAACGGCTTAAGATATTGACTCAAGATTTTCAGTGACAGTAAATGAAGGTTTGCTGAGTTGCAGGCAGGCGTCCAAATCTTTATAGCGCAAAAGGCGCCGAAGCTCGGTAGAGCCCGAAAAATATCTCAGAAATATCTCACAAAATTTGACATCTTTTTTCTCATATCTTCGTATCTATTCATATTTTGTTAAAACATATAGAAGAATAATTGTGCAGATTCACAAGACCTTTCATTTGATATCAAGAAAAAGGGGCTGACTTCTCAAATTAGGGGCTCAGAGGGGCCAAAAGTCTTTCATCTATAACTCTTTAATGATCAATATTTTGTTATACATTACAGAAGCAAAGATATTCAACTGAACAATCTGTAACAATACGTGATAAAATTTTGATCGTATATTACGTAATTAGGGGTCATAAGGGGCCAGAATGTCAAATCTTTGACGCTTTATATCTCGAAAAGGGGGAATATTTTGGTAAGCGATATTGAACAAAAGATGATCAGAATCATGTTCTAAACAATATGCATACTTTGAATTTTTGTAAAACGGCCCCTTTAAGGACTGGTAGGAGTGGCCCCTAAATATTTCAATTGAGCATATCTACACAACGAAAAAAAATCTCTGAATAAGTATTGAACAAAAAATCTTTCAAATCACAAGACCTTTCATTTGATATCAAGAAAAAGGGGCTGACCCCTTCAGTTAGGGGCTCAGAGGGGCCAAAAGTCTTTTATCTATAACTCTCTTATGATCAATATTTTGTTATACATTACTGAAGCAGAAGTATTTATCTTAACGATTTGCAACAATATATGATACAATTTTTATCAAATGTTACGTAATTAGGGGTCAGAAGGGGCCAGAATGTCAAATCTTTGACGCTTTATATCTCGAAAAGGGGGAATATTTTGATAAGGGATATTGAACAAAAGATGGTCTAAATAATGTTCTAAACAATATGCATACTTTGAATTTTTGTAAAACGGCCCCATTAAGGACTAGTAGGAGTGGCCCCTAAATATTTCAATTGAGCATATCTCCACAACGAAAAGAAGTCTCTGAATAAGTGTTGAACAAAAAATCTTCCAAATCACAAGACCTTTCATTTGATATCAAGAAAAAGGGGCTGACCCCTTCAATTAGGGGCTCAGAGGGGCCAAAAGTCTTTCATCTATAACTCTCTAATGATCAATATTTTGTAATACATTACTGAAGGAAAAGTATTCATCCTAACGATTTGCAACAATATATGATACAATTTTGATCAAATGTTACGTAATTAGGGGTCAGAAGGGGCCAGAATGTCAAATCTTTGACGCTTTATATCTCGAAAAGGGGGAATATTTTGATAAGCAATATTGAACAAAAGATGGCCAGAATAATGTTCTAAACAATATGCATACATTGAATTTTTGTAAAACGGCCCCATTAAGGACTAGTAGGAGTGGCCCCTAAATATTTCAATTGAGCATATCTCCACAACGAAAAGAAATCTCTGAATAAGTGTTGAACAAAAAATCTTTCAAATCACAAGACCTTTCATTTGATATCAAGAAAAAGGGGCTGACCCCTTCAATTAGGGGCTCAGATTGGCCAAAGGTCTTTTATCTATAACTCTCTAATGATCAATATTTTGTAATACATTACTGAAGCAAAAGTATTCGTCTTAACGATTTGCAACAATATATGATACAATTTTGATCAAATGTTACGTAATTAGGGGTCAGAAGGGGGCAAAATGTCGAATCTTTGACGCTTTATATCTCGAAAAGGGGGAATATTTTGATAAGCAATATTGAACAAAAGATGGTCAGAATAATGTTCTAAACAATATGCATACTTTGAATTTTTGTACAACGGCCCCATTAAGGACTTGTAAGAGTGGCTCCTAAATATTTCAATTGAGCATATCTCCACAACGAGTAGAAATCTCTGAATAAGTATTGAACGAAAAATCTTCAAAATCACAAGACTTTTCATTTGATATCAAGAAAAAAGGACTCAGAGGGGCCAATATTCTTTTATCTATAACTCTCTAATGATCAATATTTTGTTATAAACTTCTTGGGTAAAAGTGTTCATCTTAACGAATTGCAACAATATATGATAATATTTTTATCATATGTTACGTAATTAGGGGTCACAAGGGACCAAAATGCTATATTTTTTATGCTTTATGTCTATTTTCATAAGCCTTATCAAACAAAAGATGTTCAGAATATCGTGATAAAAATGAGAAACTTTAACTTTAACTAGGGAAAACTCAATGTCATTCTCTTTAAACAAATATCTCAGTCAAAATCACATCTCATCTTATCGAGAAATTCAACGGAAGACCTACTCGTTGCTCGCAACGAGATCTCATCTAGTTATTATTATTATTATTATTATTCTTCCAACCGATTTTGTGCACGCGATTTCTCGGAAACGGCTCGGCCGATTTACATGAAATTTTCATATGTAATAGCTTATTAATCGATCTTGATAGGTTTTTGATCGTTTTTATGACGTCACTTCCGGTCGTGAGATATGGACAATTTTCTGATTTTAAAATGCAATTTTGTCTTGATTTAATAGCGAAAACTGCTTAAGATATGAACTGAAGATTAATTAGAGATGATAGTTCATGACTTATAGCGTTGCAGAATCGCCTTTTCGTGCGTCGTCAATACTTCCGGTCGATACCGGAAGCGAATTTAAGAAACGCAATTTTTCAACTTTTCTTTTTTAATATTTTTGTTTTAGAATTGAATAGAGACCCTTTTGCAGAAGCGAAATATGTAATTTGTTTGAAAATCGGAAAAGCCAATCTCGAGATATTAGCATTTGAAAACGCGAAGCGGCGATCCAAATGGCCTAATGGTTAGCGCGTTGGATTGTCACGCGGGCGACCCGGGTTCGATCCCCCGTATGACCAAAATTTTTTTTCATTTTTTCTGCTAGATTTTTCGATATTTTTAAATTTTAAACCATTTGGAACAATATATTATAAACTTTTAAGCATATCTTGCGTAATAAGGGGTCACAAGGGGCCAGAATGTCACATCTTTGACGCTTTATATCTCAAAAAGCGGGAATATTTTAATAAGCAGTATTGAACAAAAGATGTTCAGAATAATGTTCTTAACAATATGCATACTTTGAATTTTTGTAAAACGGCCCCATTAAGGACTTGTAGGAGTGGCCCCTAAATATTTATATGTAGCATATCTCCCCAATGAATAGAAATCTCTGAATAAGTGTTGAACAAAAAAGCTTTAAAATCACAAGACCTTTCATTTGATATCAAGAAAAAGGGGCTGACCCCTCAAATTAGGGGCTCAAAGGGGCCAAAAGTCTTTTATCTATAACTCTCTAATGATCAATATTCTGTTATACATTACTGAAGCAAAAGTATTTATCTTAACGATTTGCAACAATATATGATAAAATTTTCATCATATGTTACGTAATTAGGGGTCACAAGGGGTTAAAATATCAAATCTTTGCTGCTTTATATCTCGAAAAGGGAGAATATTTTGAAAAGCAATATTGAACAAAAGATGGTCAAAATAATATTGTAAACAATATGCATACTTTGAATTTTTGTAAAACGGCCCCATTAAGGACTTGTAGGAGTGGCCCCTAAATATTTATATGTAGCATATCTCCAGAACGAATAGAAATCTCTGAATAAGTGTTGAACAAAAAAGGTTTAAAATCACAAGACCTTTCATTTGATATCAAGAAAAAGGGGCTGACCCCTCAAATTAGGGGCTCAGAGGGGCCAAAAGTCTTTTATCTATAACTCTTTAATGATCAATATTCTGTTATACATTACTGAAGCAAAAGTATTTATTTTAATGATTTGCAACAATTTATGATACAATTTTGATCATATAATACGTAATTAGGGGTCACAAGGGGCCACAATGTCAAATCTTTGACGCTTTATATCTCGAAAAGGAGGAATATTTTGAAAAGCAATATTGAACAAAAGATGGTCAGAATAATATTGTAAACAATATGCATACTTTGAATTTTTGTAAAACGGCCCCATTAAGGACTTGTAGGAGTGGCCCCTAAATATTTATATGTAGCATATCTCCACAACGAATAGAAATCTCTAAATAAGTGTTGAACAAAAAAGCTTCAAAATCACAAGACCTTTCATTTGATATCAAGACAAAGGGACTGACCCCTCAAATTAGGGGCTGAGAGGGGCCAAACGTCTTTTATCTATAACTCTCTAATGATCAATATTCTGTTACACATTACTGAAGCAAAAGTATTTATCTTAACGATTTGCAACAATATATGATAAAATTTTTATCATATGTTACGTAATTAGGGGTCACAAGGGGTTAGAATATCAAATCTTTGATGCTTTATATCTCGAAAAGGGGAAAAATTTTGATAAGCAATATTGAACAAAAGATGATCAGAATAATGTTCTAAACAATGTGGATTCTTTGAATTTTTGTAAAACGGCCCCATTAAGGACTTGTAGGAGTGGCCCTTAAATATTTTCATTTAGCATATTTCCTCAACGAATAGAAATCTCTAAATAAGTGTTGAACAAAAAATCTTCAAAATCACAAGACCTTTCATTTGATATCAAGAAAAAGGGCTGATCCCTCAAAATAGGGGCTCAGAGGGGCCAAGTCTTTTATGTATAACTTTTTAATGATCAATATTTTGTTATATATTATAGAGGCAAAATTATTCATCATAACGATTTGCATCAATATATGATAACATTTTGATCATATGTTACATAATTAGGGATTGCAAGGGACAAATGCTGTATTTTTTATGCCAACGTCTCAAAGAGGGGGAGAAATTTTATAAGTCTTATTGAACAAAAGATGTTCATAATATCCTGATAAAAATGAGAAATTTTTTAATTTAATGAAGGAAAATTTGAAGTCATTCTCTTTTAACGATTATCTCAGTCAAAATCACATCTCATCTTATCTAGAAATTCAACGGAAGACCTACTCGTTGCTCGCAACGAGATCTCATCTAGTTTTATTATTATTATTATTATTGTTTTTTTTTCTTACCGATTTTGTGTACACGATTTCTCAGAAACGGCTCGTTCGATTTTCATGAAACTTTCAGGACTGATAGAACATCAAACAAACCTGATATATAATTTTTTGTTTTGATGACGTCACTTCCGGTTTTGAGATTTCAGCGATTTAGTGATTTTCAGGGGGTCTCATTGTCCATCACCTTTTCTGCAATATCTTTTTACATGTTAACATTTTGTAAAGACCTATAGAACAAAACTTGTTGAGAATGTCACAATCTTTCGAAAAATATCAACAATAAGGGGCTGGCCCCTATAATAAAGGGCTGAAAGGGGCCGAATGTTTTTCCATTATATCTCAAAAAGTATTAAGAATTTGTAATACGTCAAAGAAGCAAAGTTGTTCAAAATGTCAAGCTTTATCAAATGGGTTCGTCAAAATTCGTCCGGCGACGTCACTTCCGGTCAAACCGGAAGTAGTTAAAAATTGCTTATTTTTGCCGTTCTTGACAGGTTTTTGGGTAACATATGTCACTGGAAGCTTCAATCTTAATTTTCCGTCCGTTAACGTCACTTCCGGTCATACCGGAAGTAGCCAAAAATGGCTTAATATTGCATTAATTAATATATATTTGGAGGATTAAACCATTTTTGAACTTGATTACTCTTTTTTTTTTAAATTAAGAAAGTTACAGATGCACTTCCGGTCTAAACAGGACGGAAGACCTACTCGTTGCTTTGCAACGAGCTCGGCTCTAGTTATTATTTTTATTGTTTTTTTTCTTTCCGATTTTGTGTACATGATTTCTCAGAAACGGCTCGCTTTCATTTTCATGAAACTTTCAGGACTGATAAAGCATCAAATAAAGCTGATATATAATTTTTTGTTTTGATGACGTCACTTCCGGTTTTGAGATTTTTGCGATTTAGTGATTTTCAAGGGATCAGTTTGTCCGCGAGTTTTCTCAAAAACGGCTTAAGATAGAAACTTGAGTTTTTTGAGCAATGATAGAGCAATGTCTGTAGATGTGACATACGCATTTAATTTTTACCGGAAGTGCTGCAGGCCGACGCTCGCTATGGTCCAAAAATGGGCATGTCGAGAATTTTAAAATTTCTAACACCTTTTTTTCGATATCTTTTCACATACAAATATTTTGTAAAGACATAGAGAACAAAAGAAGTGTAGAATTACAAGATCTTTCAAATGATATCTCGTAAAAAGGGCTGGCCCCTAAAATAAAGGGCCTAGAGGGGCCAAAAGTTTTTCATTTATATCTCAAAAAGTATTGAGAATTTGTTAAACGTCTTAAAAGCAAAGTTGTTCAAAATGTCAAGCTTAATCTGTTGGAGTCGTCAAAATGCGTCCGGCGACGTCACTTCCGGTCATACCGGAAGTCGTCAGAATATGCATATTTTTGCTGTTCTTAACATAGTTTTGGGTAACATATGTGTCTGGAAGCATAAAACTTCATTTTCTGTCCGTTGACATCACTTCCGGTCAAACCGGAAGTGACCGGAAGTAGCCAAAAATAGCTTATTTTTTAAGATTTAAATACAAAATCAAAATTATAAAGTCAATGGAGACCACTTAGCTTATTTGCTTCCATTTGTTGACGTCACTTCCTGTCAAAACAGGACGGAAGACCTACTCGTTGCTTTGCAACGAGCTTTGCTCTAGTTATTATTATTTTTTTTCTTATTTGTTCTCCGGTACTTTTTTGTCCGCGAGTGTTCTCAGAAACTGTTCACCCAACTAAGCTAAAACCTTTTTAGGTATAATAGGTGTGTAGTGTAGGTGTGCGGAACGAAGGTCATTTTGCGCGCATACGTCTGCACGTGCGTGCGCGTGAAATGAGTGAATTGACTGATATACTTAATATAGCTATAACTTTTACATTTTTTGATAAAATGCTTTGAAACTCATTACATGAGGATATATTAATAGTGTTAATAAAATTAAACTGTCAAATTAGCACGAACTCACGCGCATGCATGTGCGCTTTGCTCTGATTGGCTGAAACAAAAATCTCAATATCTTTTTTGTTTTTCGACGAGATGCTTTGAAATTTTAAACATTGTCATGAAATAGGGTATACTACAAAACAATATGGAAAAAAATTCATGAAATCACGCGCATGCACGTGCGCTGCAATCTGATTGGCTGAAACTTTAAATGGCTATATCTTCTTTGTTTTTTGACAGAATGCTTTGAAATTTGAAACATAGTCACGCATTAGGATATCCTGCAATATGGTATGCAAAAAATTTCAAGAAATCACGCGCATGCACGTGTGCTGCAATTTGATTGGCTGAAACTTGAAATGGCTATATCTCCTTTGTTTTTTGACGAAATGCTTTGAAATTTAAAACATAGTCATGCATTAGGATATTCTACAATATGATTTGGAAAAAAGATTTTTGAAATCACGTGGATGCACATGTGCTGCAATTTGATTGGCCGAAACTTGAAATGGCTATAATTCCCTTGGTTTTCAACCAAACAGGATGGGATTTAGAACATAGATAGATATAAGGGCTTTCTACAAGAGGGTATGGTCATCATGCACGTGCACGCACGTGCGTGCATTTGGAACGAGTGATATTAAATATACACTTAAATGAGTGATTTTTTAAATACTTTTGGACTAAATGCTTTAAAATAAAGTATATTTAAATATATAGAAAGTGTAGACAAGATTATATGATCATTACGCACGTGCATTCACATGGACACGCGCGCAATGTTAAAATTTGAATATAATTGGTATCCCTTTGGGAAAACGTTGTTAAAGTAAAAAATGCACAGATGTTGTCTTATTAAATGAAGCTTACAGGGAATATGGCATCAAAAGGGATTTGGGGAGCGTTTGGGGAACATCTGTAACGGTTCCCATTACAATTATCACTAGTTATGTTCCCCAAACGAAGTTGGGGAACATATTGTTTTTACTCTGTTTCTTATTATTAAGGTCTTCCGTCTTCAGCGGAAGACCTTCTTGTTATTCGTTTGTTTCTTTTCCACTGTTTTTCTTATTATTTTTTTTCTCCCCGATTTTGTGCACGCGATTTCTCGAAAACGGCTCGTTAGATTTTTATGAATCTTTCAGGTCTGATAGAAAATAATAAAAACTTGATGCATTTTTTTTCATTTTGATGACGTCACTTCCGGTTCGAAAATTTTTGCAATTTTGTGATTTTTAAGGGTCATTTTGTCCGTCGCTCTTCTTAAAAATCGCTCATCACAGGAAGATGAAACCTTGTCTGGAAGATAGAGCAACAAATGTAGATTTGCATTGTGTTGTTAACTTTCACCGGAAGTACTGCACGTTAACACTCGGTATGGTCTGAAAAAAGCCATATTGAGCGTTTCAAAATTTTTTACACTTTTTCCATTATATCTTTTTACTTGTAAATATTTTGTTAAAACATATATAACATAAATTGTGTAGAATTCTAAGATCTTTCAAATGATATCTCGAAAAAGGGCTGACCCCTAAAATTAGGGATCTAAAGGGGCCAAAAATTTTTACTTGATATCTCGAAAAATATTGAGAATTTGTAATACTTCAAAGAATCAAAGTTGTTTAAAATGACAAGCTTAATGTATCTGAGTCGTCAAAATCCGTCCGGCGTCGTCACTTCTGGCCAAACCGGAAGTAGTCAAAAACTGGTATTTTTGCCGTTCTTTTCAAGTTTTTTTGTAACATATGTCTCTTGGAGCATAAAAATTAATTTTCCGTACGTCATCGTCACTTCCGGTTAAACCGGAAGTAGCAAAAATTGCTTATTTTTGCATTTATTAACATAGCTTTAGAGGATTCAAACCATTGCTAGGCGTTATTTCTCATTATACCCGCACTTACAAAGAAAGTTCGGGTATATTGTTGTTACTCATGTCCGTCCGTCCGTCCGTCTGTCCGTCCGTCCGTCCGTCCGTCCGTCTGTCACACTTTTCTTCCCTGAACTCCTCCTACATTTTTCACAGTAGCTTAATCATCCTTTGGGAGATGGTTGGGGGTGTCATGTAGATGTGCAGTAAGGTTTCGGAATTTTGATTTTGCCCCGGGGGATCAAATGGGGGTCGAAAAATGACGTTTTTTATACAAAAAGCCCCTTCTTCCCTGAACTCCTCCTACCTTTTTCACAGTAGCTTAATCATCCTTTGGGAGATGGTTGGGGGTGTCATGTAGATGTGCAGTAAGGTTTCGGAATTTTGATTTTGCCCTGGGGGATCAAATGGGGGTCGAAAAATGACGTTTTTTTATACAAAAAGCCCCTTCTTCCCTGAACTCCTCCTACATTTTTCACAGTAGCTTAATCATCCTTTGGGAGATGGTTGGGGGTGTCAGGTAGATGTGCAGTAAGGTTTCGGAATTTTGATTTTGCCCGGGGGATCAAATGGGGGTCAAAAATGACGTTTTTTATGCAAACAGCCCCATCTTACCTGAACTCCTCTTACATTTTACTTAACAGCCTAATCATCTTTTGTGGGATGATTAGTGGTGTCATGTAGATGTGCAGTAAGGTTTCGGAATTTTGATGTTGCCCCGGGGGATCAAATGGGGGTCGAAAAATGACGTTTTTTATACAAAAAGCCCCTTCTTCCCTGAACTCCTCCTACATTTTTCACAGTAGCTTAATCATCCTTTGGGAGATGGTTGGGGGTGTCATGTAGATGTGCAGTAAGGTTTCGGAATTTTGATTTTGCCCCGGGGGATCAAATGGGGGTCGAAAAATGATGTTTTTTATACAAAAAGCCCCTTCTTCCCTGAACTCTTCCTACATTTTTCACAGTAGCTTAATCATCCTTTGGGAGATGGTTGGGGGTGTCATGTAGATGTGCAGTAAGGTTTCAGAATTTTGATTTTGCCCCGGGGGGTCAAATGGGGGTCGAAAAATGTCGTTTTTCATACAAAGATCCCTGTTTTCCCTGAACTCCTCTTACATTTTACTCAGCAGCCTAATCATCTTTTGGGAGATGGTTGGTGGTGTCAGGTAGATGTGCAGTAAGGTTTCGGAATTTTGATGTTGCCTAGGGGGGTCAAATGGGGGTTGAAAAATTATGTTTTTCATACAAAGAGCCCTGTTTTCCCTGAACTCCTCTTACATTTTACTCAGCAGCCTAATCATCTTTTGGGAGATGGTTGGTGGGGTCATGTAGATGTGCAGTAAGGTTTTGGAATTTAGATTTTGCCCCGGGGGGTCAAATGTGGGTCGGAAAATGACGTTTTTTGTGCAAAAAGCCCTGTCTTACTTGAAGTCTTCCTTAATGTTACTCAGAAGCCTAATAATCTTTTAGGAGGGTTAAATATTTTGAAAATTATGTAAAACATCAACGTCAAGGGGTAACAAGATGTGTTTGTGAAATACTATGCGCCCCGCGTCAACAAAGTACGAAAAAGCTATTTTTAGCATATAGGTCACAGTCAAGGTCACAAGGTCATTGACCTTGTTGTTGTTTGTAAGAACTTAATTAGTGGGGTATGCATAATAAATATGAAGTTGTTATCTCCTATGGTTCAAAAGTTATGGTAAAAAGTAGAAAAAGCTATTTTCAGTATAAAGGTCACAGTTAAGATCACATGGTCATTGACCTTGGTGTTGATTGAAAGAACTTTATTAGTGGAGTATGCATACTAAATATGAAGTCCCTATCTCTTATGGTTCAAAAGTTATGGCAAAAAGTGGAAAAAGCTATTTTTAGCATATAGGTCACAGTCAAGGTCACAAGGTCATTGACCTTCATGTCATTTGAAGGAACTTTATCAGTGCAGTATGCATACCAAATATGAAGTCTCTATCTCCTATGGTTCAAAGGTTACGACAAAAAGTGGAAAAAGCCATTTTTAGTATAAAGGTCACAGTCAAGGTCACATGGTCATTGACCTTGGTGTTGTTTGAAAGAACCTTTTTAGTGAAGTATGCATACCAAATATGAAGTCCCTATCTCCTATGGTTCAAAAGTTATGACCAACACTTGAAAAACCTATTTTTAGCATATAAAAATATGCTCAAGGTCAAGGTCACAAGGTCATTGACCTTGATGTCATTTGAAAGAACTTTGTTAGAGGAGTATGCATACCAAATATGAAGTCTCTATCTCTTACGGTTCAAAAGTTTTGGCCAAGGTTAAACTTGACAACAGACAAACAGACAAACAGATAAACAGACAAACAGACAGGACAAAAACAATATGCGCCCCGAAAAAATTCGGGCGCATAAAAAAAACATTGCATGCTGGGAAACACCTTGAATTCTTATGAGTAATTTATGTACATGTCAAATGTGAGAGTCATATCTCATCTCAATCAAAAGTTATAAGCAAATGCAACATTTTTGAAAAGTAGGTTAGGCTTGATCGCTTCAAGGTCAAGGTCACAGTGTAAAAGTATTTGGAAAGGTCTTATCACAGGTAATAATAAACATGCATTATGATATGAATGCCCTAACTTTTCTTTTTCAAAATGATGAATTTATAACAACTTAATTTTTTTGCAAGTTGGTCAAACTTCTAGGTCACATGTAAAAAAAAAAACCATGCCATTCTCACAGGTAAATATACTAATAATAAGTTTAATATGAATGCCTTGTCTCTTCTCATTCAGTAGATATGACCGTGATAACCAAGATTAAATTTTTTGAGACAGATGGACTGAGTCTGACATACAAATGTACATATTTCTATAGAATTGGGTAAAATTGGCCCAGTGGTTCTAGAGAAGTTAAAAATGTAAAAAGTTTTCAGACAAACAGATGGACAACACGTCACGACAGACATTATATGCTAAGGAAACAAAAAAAGCTCAAATGAGTGTTTTGAAAGGGTTACAATATGGTTGGAGTATTTGAAAAGCTGTTTTTTTTCTGCAGAGATATGCATGACCAACATATTTATGTTTTATATTTTCTTTAGTAATTTGTTTGTTTGTTGTGAATACATCTTCCCTCATATGGAGACACCACCAAATAATAATGAAGATAAGATGTGTTTGTGAAACACTAATGTCCCAGTATGGAAGCCTATGGCGAAGGTTGAAGTTTCTCAAATATATGTTTAACTCAAAGGTCAAGGGTTCAAATTGTTAGTATCAGAAGAAAGTCTTGTCACAAGGAATGCACATGTTAAATAAAGAAATCTCTAGTAATTCCTGTTCAAAAGTTAATTGCCAAGGTTAATTTTTTTTTAAGTGGTTCAAACTCTAGGGTCAAGGTCAAACATATTTATACCTGTTGACAGTTCAAAATGAATACAATATGTCATGATAAGTATGAAAGCCCTAGCACCTACTGATCAAAAATTAGGCAGAGTTTAAAGTTTGGTATTTTTCTTGTAAAAATGTGTATCCCATGTCAAGCAATCAGAGGTAAAAATTAATGGTACCCAAATAAAAGGTCTTATTAAATTGTCGCAAGAAATAAACTTATAAAATGTGGAAGCTATATGTATAGCCCATCCCACTAAAAACTTATGGGCAAGCTAGCTAGGATTTAATTTTTGCAGACTTATAGACAGACATACTATAAACACAAGAAACAAAATATGTATAATAATTAGTCAAATGGAAAAAAAAATATACTATTAAACTGGAATCACAAAATAGATTGTTATTTCAGGGACAGGAAGTGGGTAGGAAGATTGGAATCCCCCCTCCCCCCCCCCCCCCCCCATCTGGCATTTGCTTTGTTATTTAAACAAGACTATATAACTGTAGCAAGTAAAAAATGACTCTTGACATCCTCTCCCTATAAACTTAGAAATCATTGACCTCACTATCATTGTTTTTTTATTTGTTTATTTGTTTTCATTTTTTTCTCCTGCTTGTCACGAAATTCTGGGCTGGAATTTTTTGACTGAGATGTGAACCCCCCTCCCTACTCCCGAAAAAAATTCTGGATCCGCACCAGTATTGGCAGTAACTGAATGTCACATCGACAACGGGAGACAACTTCACTGTGGCATGGGATGATATTTGACCCTTTCTAAACTTTAACCTAATCGTTGACTTCTACTTACCGACCCCCTGTGTCTCGTAAACTTCATGAAATATAAATCCAATCATAACACAAAATGAATTAATCCTATGCACACCAGACTGCACCCATGTGCCATTTTGGCGAACTTTCGTCGATTCCGTCACCTTATCAGATGAAGTGGGAATCGGCCGAGGTGTGCCAAATGGTGTTTAATCTATAAATATCATAATGGGTGACGCAACGTGATGTGTAATGTAGAAATTTACATGGTATAGTACAAGAACAAATTTTAAATTAATTCATTACAAACGATATTAAATTTTAACAAACCTTTTCCATCTAGCCTATTCCAAAAAGTATGTGCTGTGTGATTGTGGTGTCGATGGGGGGGGGGGGGTGGTAGTAAATTTAAAAAGGTCCTATTATGAGCAAAACATATATCAAAATCTAATTTCAGTAATTTCAGACGCGGATCCAGAATTTTTTACCAGGGAGGGGGGGGGGGGGGGGGGTCCACCTCAGTCAAAAAAAAAAATCCTATCCCAAAAATTGACAATAAAAAAAAAACCTAAAGTAAATCTCACCCTAACGTCAAAAACCTATATCGTGGAGGTGGGGTGGGGGTAGTGGTGACTTCTATTGCCGCAAATGTTTAACTTTTCATACCTATTTTACACATATTCGTGTTTACCATTGGGGGGGGGGGGATCTGCATTTTCCAAGGGGGGTCCATTGTAACTTTTTCCTTGTTTTAGTGTATACATTTTTTAACCTTGTAAATTCCAGGGGGGGGGGGGGGTCCTGACCCCCCCCCCTTTTTCCTTGTTTTAGTGTATACATTTTTTACCCTTGCAAATCCCCGGGGGGGGGGGTCCTGACCCCCCCCCCCCCCCGACAGATCCGTGCATGAATTTACATCATTAATAAAATTCAGACTGGTATATAATGAATTAAGCATGTGTAAAATAAATATAAGACGTTCTGAGTTATAGGTCACAGGGTCTGAGAATTTCATAATCAATTTGATTAATACATGTAAATTATAGAATTATTTTGACTATTTCCTTGGAAAGTCGCCCAATATGTAGGAGCGTGTATTTAGAGGCAAACACCTTAGTGCGGGTATTACTGTCTCATGACAGCATCTAGTTTTTGTTGAAAATGAAAGCTACTTCCGGTCAAACAGGACGGAAGACCTACTCGTTGCTTTGCAACGAGCTTTGCTCTAGTTAAGGTCTTCCGTCTCCAACGGAAGACCTTCTTGTTTTCGTTCGGTTTCTTTTTCCCTATTATTATTATTATTCTTCCAACCGATTTTGTGCAAGCGATTTCTCAGAGATGGCTCGTCCGATTTCTACAAAACTTTCAGATCTGAAAGATATTTAATTGATCTTGATAGGTTTTTTTCTTTTTTGATTATCTCACTTCCGGTCGTGAGATATGGACGATTTTCTGATTTTAAGAGGGTCGGCTTGTCCGGGAAACTCCTCCGAAACGACTTAAGATATGGACTTGAGATTTTCAGGGAATATAGAGGAAGGTTTGGTGAGTTGTAATTGGGTCTCCAAATCTTTCTAGCGCAAAAGGCACCGAAGTTCGGTAGGGCCGAAAAAATGTCTCAGAAATATCTCACAAAATTTGACGCATTTTGTGTCATATCTTCACTCCTGTTCATAATTTGTTAAAACATATTGAAGACAAAATGTTCAATATCGCAAGACCTTTCATTTGATATAAAAAAAATAGGGCTGACCCTTCAAATTAGGGGCTAAGAGAGGCCAAAAGTCTTTTATCTATAACTCTCTAGAGATCAATTCTTTTGTATACATTATTGATCAAAAGTATTCATCTTAACAATTAGATTATAAATATCTAAGTTGTTTGAAAATTGGTTTATCCGAATTCTAGATATTAATATTTGAAAATCTGTAGCGGGCCCCAGATGGCGGCTGTCTTTGTCAATTCCGCCATTTCGCAATTGGGGCTTATGGAGGCAGCTGAGCGTTTGATTAAACCATTCTGACATACGAATGCATGAAATGTAAACAAAACTACTTGGACTTTCACGTAGTAGTACGTTGCAATTCAGTGTCGATCTTAACATTTAATTTCCGTTTCACTACTTAAGTGTAAATGGGCTAGATACGATATATGTAATGTGTACAAAGACTTTTTAAACGTCGAAATAAAATAAAGGCGAAAAGAACGTTTTATTTATTTTATTTTATTGCAGCTATCACACCAATTTAATAGATAAGTTCAAAGAAAATGCGCGAATATATACTCCTGGCGTTTGGCGCAAATTATTAATAGTGACCCGCCTTTTATGATTCTTACATAGGTGTACTGTTGCAAAAGTATACACACAAGTATATTTAGAGCAATACTCCCAAAAGCTTAATGGTTTGCGCGTTGGGGATAAAACAGAAAAAAGCGACATGGGTTCAATCCTCTTTGCGACCAAAATTTTGAATCTTTTTCTGTAATATTCATGGTATAAGTAATGGCCCCTATTTGCTGATTTAACGTATAATCAGTTTCTTGATTTGATAAAGAAGAAATTAAATATCTTTGAATGTCTTAGAACTTTCGCATTCGTAGGTTCAACGTTTTCTTAAACACTAAAAAATATTCATTTCATTTTCTCATAAATAGGCTGCGCCGATAATACACATGGTGCCAATGTGCAAGTAAGGTCATCCCCGTGATGGGGAATGGACCTGAAGAAAACCTTCTCTGGTTCTTCAGAGTCGAGTTTTTAGCAAATAAAATTTATGAAAAAGCACGAATATTTACTTGTGGCGTTTGGTGCAAATTATTGATAGTGACCCGCCTTTTATGATTCTTAGACATGTGTACTGTTGCAAAAGTATACACACAAGTATATTTAGAGCAGTACTCCCAAAAGCTTTATGGTTTGCGTGTTGGGGATAAAACAGAAAAAGGCGACATGGGTTCAATCCTCTTTGCGACCAAAATTTTGTATCACTTTTCAGCTCGATTATACGAGATTTTTTTCCTGAATCGGACGGAAGACCTCTCGTTGCTAGCAACGAGATCGTTTCTAGTTATTATTATTTTTCTTCTTCTTCTTCTTCCTGGGTACTTTTTTGTCCGGGAGTGATCTTGTAAACTGTTCATCCGATGTAGGTAAAACCTTTATAGGGTCAGTAGACATGTTATGTAGATTTGCGGAATCAAGGTCATTTTGCGCGCACGTGCTTGCAAGAGCGCGCATGTGCAACACGTGAAATGACCAATATAATAGATATAGCTTAAATTTTTCTATTTTTGATGAAATGCTTTGAAACTCATATATGAAGATATATTAGTGGTATAAATATGATGACATGATCAAAATAGCAAGATCTCACGCGCATGCACGTGCACTTCGCTCTGATTGGCTGAAACTAAAGTCTCAATATCTTTCTTGTTTTTTGATGAAATCCTTTGAAATTTTGAACATAGCCATGCATTAGGATATCCTACAACATGATATATAACAATTTTCATGAAAACACGTGCATGCACGTGCGCTGCAATCTGATTGGCTGAAACTTTAAATAGCTATAATTCCCTTGGTTTTCAACTGAACAGGATGGGATTTGGAACATAGATAGATATGATAGACTTCTACAAGGAGGTATGGTCAACATGCACATCCGTACACGTGCGTGTACGTGTGCTGCAATCTGATTGGTTGAAACTTTAAATAGCTATAACTCCCTTAGTTTTCAACCAAACAGGATGAGATTTGAAACATAGATAGATATAATGGACTTCTACAAAAAGGTATGATCGACATGCACATCCATACACGTGCGTGAACGTACGCTGCAATCTGATTGGCTGAAACTTTAATCAGCTATAACTCCCTTGGTTTTCAACCAAACGGAGTGGGAATTAGAACATAGATAGATGTAATGGCCTTCTACAAGAAGGTATGTAACCATGCTCATGATGATGCCACTTTACATGCATCAAGTAAAGATTCTCAAACTATTGTAGATACATTATCAACGGATATAGCTTTTATAGAAAAATGGTGTTCTCAAAATCAAATGGTTCTAAATGCTACAAAAACTAAATGCATGTTAGTTGGTACGCATCAAAAGAGATCAAATTTTTCTGAGCATGAAATTAATCTGTTTGTATCTAACAGAAAACTTGATATTGTATCAAATGAAAAAATTCTTGGAGTTTATTTAGATAATTCTTTACAATACAATGTACACATTGACCATGTTTGTAAAACACTGTCACGTAAAATTTCTGCCCTCCGTAGAATTAAAAAGTTTCTTCCTATTCAAACACGCAAGCTGTTTTACAATGCATATATTATGCCTTCAATTGATTATTGTTTAACTGTTTGGGGTAATACATCTCACTCAAATCTTGACAGAGTATATAAGCTTCAGAAACGTGCTGCAAGATGTATTTTAGATGCTCCTCCTGATGCGCCCTCACAACCTCTCTTTGAGAAACTAGATTGGCTCACAGTGTATGAGCAACTTATTGTAAATAAATATGTTTTGTTATATAAATCATTGTTCAACTCTCACCCTACTTATCTAAATAGTATGTTTGACTTCCAGTGTAATAATCGATACAATCTTCGATCTGAATCTAATTTAGACCTATGTGTACCGTCTCATAAATGTAAACTCTTTGAGAACTCCTTTCAATACTCTGGTGCTATATTATGGAATAAATTACCTGTACATATAAGAATGTCTCAAACACTCAATGCTTTCAAGCATCAAGTCAAAAAATTTGTAAAACAATGTAGAAATAGCTTATGATTATTTATTGATTTTGTATATTTATATATATGTATGTATGTATGTTGATATTTTGTCTATAGAAGGCCCCGGGGAAGAATAGTGCGTGCACTAATCGGGTTACCTTCTTTAAATAAAGAATTATTATTATTATTATTATTATTATTATATTATGTATGCACGTGCGTGCATGTGAAATGAGTAAAATCAAAAATACAATTGAATGAGCGTATTTTTTAATACTTTTGGATTAAATACTTTAATATTTAGTATATTAAAGTATATAGATTGTGTAGACAAGATGACATGGTCATTACGCACATGCATTCACATGCGCACGCGTGCAATGCTAAAATTTCAATGAACTTGGTACCCTTCTGGGTAAACTTGTTAAAGTCTCAAATGCATAAAGTTTGTCTTATTTAATGAAGCTTACAGGGAATATGGCACCAAAAGGGAGATGGGGAGCGTTTGGGGAACATCTGTAACGGTCCCCGTTACAATTAGCACTAGTTATTATTATTTTTCTTCTTCTTCCTGGGTACTTTTTTGTCCGGGAATGATCTCGTAAAATATACATCCGACTAAGGTGAAATGTTTTTAGGGTCAGTAGACATGTTATGTAGATTTGCGGAACGACGGTCATTTTGCGCGCACGTGCTTGCAAGAGCGTGCACGTGCAACATGTGAAATGACCGATTTAATTGATATAGGCGTAACTTTTAAAATTTTTGATGAAATGCTTTGAAACTTATAATATAAGGATATATTAGAAGCATAGACAATATGACATGGTCAAAATAGCAAGATCTCACGCGCATGCACGTGCGCTTCGTTCTGATTGGCTGAAACTAAAGTCTCATTATTTTTCTTGTATCTTGTCATAATCTTTTGAAATTTTTAACATAGTCCTACATTATGAAGATCTACAGCATGATATATAAAAATTTTCATGAAAGCATGCGCATGCGCGCGTGCTGCAATCTGATTGGTTGAAACTTTAAATGGCTATATCTCCTTTGTTTTTTGACGAAATGCTTTGGAATTTAAAACATAGTCATGCATTAGGATATCCTAAAATATCGTATAGAAAAAAATTCATGAAATCACATGCATGCACTTGTGCTGCAATCTGATTGGCTGAAACTTTATATGGCTATATCTCCTTTGATTTTTGACGAAATGTTTGGAATTTTAAAATATAGTCATTCATTTAGATATCCTTCAATGTGATAAAGAAAAAAAAATTAATGAAATCAAGCGCATGCATGTGTGATGCAATCTGATTGGCTGAAACTTTAAATGGCTATAACTCCCTTGTTTTTCAACCAAACAGGATGGCATTTAGAACATAGATAAATATAAGGGACTCCTACAAGAATTTGTAGTCATTATGCACGTGCGTGCATGTGAAATGAGTAAAATTAAAAATACACTCAAATTAGTGTATTTTTTAATACGTTTGGATTAAATGCTTTGATATTTAGTTAAGTATATTAAAAATTTAGATAGTGTAGACAAGATAATATGGTCGTTACGCACATGAACTCGTGTGCAATGCCTATTTTTAGATATATTTTGTATTTTTCTTGGAAGACCTTGATTAAGTCTAAATTCCATAAAGTATTTCATATCTAATAGAGATTACAGGGAATATGGCACCAAAAGGGAGTTGGGGAGCGTTTGGGGAACATCTGTAACGGTCCCCGGTACAATTAGCACTAGTTAAGATTATAATACAATACCTTAAATAATCCATAGCAGTATGAAATAGAACATTATAAACCAAAGTTTTCTGAAGCTTTCTGAAAATGTAAATTTGAAATTTCAAAGTGTTGTATTTTAAAGTGGTAAGCTTATAATTTATAGAGAAATAATGGATTCTATTATTCTGTGAATAGATAAGGAAAATGTGAATTTTTATATAAAAATCCAATACGTGATTATTGATTATGTTTCTTATTACTTTAGGGAAAGTCAACAGTTCCCAGCAACAAGTCTCCGAAAGGTAAGAAGCTCAATTGAATTATTTTGCTGTTATAGACCTTTCATAAAATTGATTAGTGTATTCTCACAATCAGACATTAACGCTGACGAATTTAATTACAACTCTCTTTACTTAAAAATTAATTACGCTTAAAGCAAATTTTTTTCATTGATGTAATTTGTTACCGGTTAAGTTCATAAAAACCGTGTTTACTTTGCTTATTGGCAGAAAAATGCCAGTTAAGGGTTTATTTGGAAATTAAGTCTGCTTTGATTATTTGTTTTATTCACACTCACTTGTGATTGAAGTGTGAAAGTCAACCACTTGCATTAATATATAGATTCTTCTATTTGTGCAACGGTTTTATATATACCGAAACTATTAATTCTTAATTAAGTACATGTAAATAGGAATTAAAAATATAAAATATGAAGTATGGATGGAACAATAAGAGTGTCAACTTAATAATGTAAATATCTTCAAACGAACTGTGCTCCTAAAATGTTTGCATTTAATTAAAAGAGATCAATAAGATAATTTGTTTTTCTTAATGCTTTAATAAATTTCTTCAAGGCAAAGGAAAAACAAGTAGCGATATCAAGGTGCATTCAGCAGAAGAACTTCACCGAAACTTACTTTCAGACTTAGTGAATGACTATCTTGACGTTTGTGTTGACGAAGGGCGTGTTTATGTGAAATGGAAGCAATATTTTAAAATCCATTACCCAGCACCCAGGTATGCTTCAACCACTGTTCTTCAAGACTTTAACAAACTAGAAGAGGATGGAAAACTTTCAGTTAATAATTATGGGACATTGAAAGAAATATTAAAGAATGTAGATAAACGAGCTTGTGGAAGAGTTGAGGAATGTGAGGAAGAACTTATAAAATTTTTGTAATTAACTTTTGTTTTGATGCTTTATTTGATTCACAGATTGCTAGACACGAGCCAAAACTTGATATCATTTTCCTGCTTGAATCTCTGAATAGCTCATCAAAATTATTATATTTCGTGTCATTGTTTGGCTAACCAATATAATATACATTTGTTTACGCAGTTCTACAAATATGTCTCTGCTACGGAAGCGTATTAGTGCCACTTAAACACTTTACGTTTTTTAAGTTCTACACTTTAATGGGTAAAATTTACACTTTAAAGTGTAAAATGTACACTTTAATATGTACATTTTACGCTTTGAAGTGTAAATTTTACGCTTTAAAGTGTAAATTTTAAACATTAATCTGTAAATTTTACACTTTATTTGTTTATTCACATAGTCAATTTGGCTACTTCACACATACTCAGTAATGCATTTTAAAGCCAACAGTCCGTTATTCATGCAAGATGATATTTAATTCCGATTTTCCATTAATGATGTAAATGATTACATAATTTTAAACACATCTATACGTTGTGGTCTGAAACCGCCAAGCAGAAACAAAATAAAATATGGGTTTATTCATTAGAAAAGGAAGGTGGAGGGGCAGAGGTGGATAAAAATCGTATAAAATTTTCCAGTGAGTTAATACTCTGGCGTCCTGAAAGAAAGTGGCGACCCACGCTATGTCTAAAGGGACGCACCCTCAGTTTCCCGCGAAACGATTCTATTGGTCACACCTTGCGCCATTTGCCTAACTTACCATATAAGAAGATGCTATTGAAATTAAGCTGGAGTATACCGCAAGAGAGATAACTCCAGCATTTGAGAAAGAAATACATTATCAATATACATAAAGTATTTTAAGGAACCTTAAAATTCTTTTATCCATAATTGACAATGTTCGAATCCCAACATTCCAATATAGCATACTTCCATGTACTGGTACATTAAATTAGTATGCATTTCCTCCGTTCATGTAATTAAACACTCCTAACCTCCTGAGCCCTCCATCTTATACATATATTTATACAAAACACAGAAACAATAGGTTACGTTGCACTTTGCCACTACTATGACTTTATTAATTAACCCAATTTTAATGACATAAAATGATGTAAATTGCATTAAATGGTTATGTAATCATAACCTAATTAAAATTTGATATACAACTATGAATATTTGATTATTTACCCAAATAATATTTTAATCAATAATTAATTAATTAATTAATCAATTAATAATTCCAATTAATTTTCCATTAATGATGTAAATGATTACATAATTTTAAACACATCTATACCTTGTGGTTTAATTTATTTAAATATACAATCAATGAAAATGATAAGAAAATTAGTATTACTGATACAAGTAAAACTGTTCTTAGAATATAAATGAAGAATGAAGAGCATATCAAACATACATAAAATCTCGATGAATGTGATATTGATATCATCATGCGCAAAATCGTTTAATTCGCTCAGAAGTTCAATTATTGAATCTGTTTATTTTACGGCAACAGTTGAATTAATTATTTTTTTTAAATACTAGTAGCCAATAGTGTATACATGTGCGTATATAAATAACTTAAGTATGTTTGAATACTGTTTGTTATCTACATATATTCCATTGACAAAGAAACAAAGAAAAATCTTTATTACTGTATTACATGTAGTCTGGTGGGATAATTCTAAGTACAAAGTGAAAAAACTATCACAACGTTATAGTCAGAATATAGCTAGAAAAAGGCATAGAAAATATTTTAGAATCAAAAACAGCATACGCAGCACAGTTAAGGTTACAATAAGGAGGCGGAGCCTAATTTGTACGGAAAACTTGACTATGACATCATACACAATATTCGTCATACAACATTTCTTTAAAATACCACAAAATGAGTTTATCTGTTAATTTAACCAGTAAGAAATCATCAAACTACATTAAAACTTACTACAGCGTGTTGTTTTGTCGTTAGTTAAATCCCACATAACAAGTTATAAACAAGTCACTGATTGCAATACACTTGTCAATATGACGTCATTTCTTACAACGTGACGTAGTTTGTATGCAGTGAGAGACAGATCAAGTAATATTTTCTCAACAAAATATGTATTCTGTGATTAAATAAAATATTATTTACAGATATTCCATGGGCCAATAATTTGGATGTAATGTCTTCTTTACTATTTTATTAATATATTTTCTGTACAGTACGTATTTCATTGACACTGCCGTATATTTGTATGCAAGTACATCCGAGGGTAATGTGAGGGGTCTAAATAAATCGATCTAGTGCAAGGGCATACACTCTATGGATCAAAGTAAGCTTTTACATTTCAACTATAGAACTATTAAGGTATTTGAAAAGTGCTGCGATCCTGATGAAATCTTAAAAACAATTTAATTATATCAATATTTCATGCCGCTGACCAGCAAAAAATACAGCATTCGGTCATACAAGTTTAATTTTAACAATGAAATTGCAGAATTTTGACAGGATCGCAGCACTTTTTAGAAACTACATTGCGTGTTGAAAATATTCATATACTTAACTTGGAAATTTAACTTGGTTATGCCCTTGCACTAGCGTTATTTATATGTAACATCAATACTTCAAGTCAATGTGCTAAACGCGCGTGACTGCTGCATCACGTGACTAGTCTAAGTATAAAATATAATCGTCCTTGATATGTAGTTATTAATCATAATTACAATTATCCGATAAAAATAATGTACTAAAAATAATCGCCATCCCGATTACGAATACATTTTGAAATACAAAATTTAGTCAATATTTTCATTGCGCACCTTAACTGTACTGCGTACTATAATGCATTGCTGATGGTATTTATATACGGATGAAACTTAATGAATATGAAAGTTGTAAAGGTGCTATATTAAGGTCTAAGGCAAAATAAGCAAACGAGTCTGAAAGATGCATAATTTTTTCTTATTCAAAGAAGAGTAAACAAGAGGCAAATACAATAAAAAATGATAAGTTTATAATGTATAAAAATGTATATTCTGCTTTGGAAATACAACACAATTTCTGGTCTTAGTTATATTCATTAATTTTTGTAAAAATTGAATGTTGTTCTCGACATTTAGATAAGTCAACGCCGACCGTTTATGTTATCAACATGCAATTTGTACATTTAAGCAAGTATTTTCATTTACTTAACAAGCATTGCCTTCTTGGTCCAAAGAGATTATTTTCAAAATACTAGTAGTTGAAGCTTACGTGAATGTGAACATACCCTAACAAATTGCCTTGAATTAACCATGCATTATTTACCCGATATTGATACTTGTCTGTTATAACACATCAAACTTACAAAGAATATAAATGTACAACCAGAATTCTAAGTGTACAATTTAAATTGTAGCTTGACCTATTTTGAATCTTTGGCCTGTCAATGTCAAGAAAATTGATACATGCAATGCCTATTCTATGGTTCTTTAACAAGGTGCTATGGCATTGAAAAACACGACAAGAAGAATTATTTTAAAAGATGTTCTTTAAATATATGAATAGAAGCAGTATAATAAACTCTCCCCTAGGAAACCCAATACTGCGTATTGATTTGTTGAAGTTTAAATTTGAAGTTCTATTATAAAGAAGATTCATTACAGAGCATCATTGTCATTTGAATACATTTAAAATGAACCAACCTCTATTTAGATATTGTTAGCAAATTTTGTATCCCATATAATTGGACTTAACACAACAAGATATTCCTATCTGAATTAATCAAAAATGTATGAATTTGAAAAAAAGATGTATGAACTTATATATAATTATTATGTAAACCATTCTTTATTCCCGTGCGAGAAATATTTGCGATTTTTGCAACCTATTTGAGTCGTAAAAGTAAATTGCCACGAACTACGGGTATTTATTTTGCTTTGTATTTGAAAAGCATGTTTCCTCATTTGTGAAAATTAATCAAACTGACAAATTGCGGAATTGACGCAAATAAAGCTGGTTTACAGTATCTCCTTTAGACCATTTCGTCTATTTCATAAAGTGCCACATATTTCTTAAAGAAAAAAAAAACCAAAAGATTTAAAGGGAATTTGTAACAACATTTTCATAAGACTTTTAAACAGATATAAAATCCAACACTCATACAGGACTCTTTACTCAAATATATCTTATTAACATATCTGTAACAATAATGTTTTTACATCGTGTAAATATAAAATCTTCACGCTCAATTAACATATTTTCACCTTTCTAGTTTGAAGAAAATTACATATCCGTACATCTTTGAGGGTCAGAATAAGATATAGGTACATAATCGTAGTTCAATCTTGCGAAAAAAAAAAACCCTTGAGAAAGTTAATTAAAACGATTTTACCCATTTAAAAATTTCTGATTTAAATTGCATTTCTACATAAGTTGTGTGCATCAGGTTAAAAAATAGATTTCTGAAGGTTCTATATTACATTGACAAAATACAGCATTTAAATTCTTGGCCCCCAAAATTAAGATGTTTCTCAGATTTCTTTCAATCCTCTTATTATATTCAGGAGGAGGGGTTCTTATTTGAGGTCTGAATTTAAAAGCTGTGTTATTTTATAGCGCTGTATTTACACATTGTCACCTATCAAATATTTTGCCTTACGTGATCCGACTCCACAAACTGTTTAAGGTG
Organism: Saccostrea cuccullata; assembly: GCF_032062105.1. NCBI lineage: Eukaryota > Metazoa > Mollusca > Bivalvia > Ostreida > Ostreidae > Saccostrea > Saccostrea cuccullata. The sequence continues at coordinate 3,222 of NW_026927412.1, read as the reverse complement.
AATCAGCATTGCACAGTAAATATTTCCTTAACATTTCTGTTTATGCTAATTCGAAATAAAAAAAAACGCATTTACGAAGAGATCGGACTGTAAACTATTATTAACAACGTTAATCTATATTTTACATCTGTAAACCATAGTTAACGCGATAATCTATGTTTCACAACCGTAAACTATACTTAACACCGAAAACAATCATTTGCGATTGCAAAACATAGATTATCTGATAAATACAGTTTCACAATATGTAAACTATAGTTTACAAACCGTAAACTATATTTAACGATCTGATAAATATAGTTTCACGATTTGTGAAACTATGATTTAATAACTCTTACCTATAGTTTACGATTGTAAACTATAGTTTACAAACGTGAATCTATGTTTATCAACAAAATCTATTTTTAACGCTTATTACAGACAGATTAACTAAGATTAGCATTCGTAAACTATAGTTAACAACCGTTAAATATAGTTTTACAGATAAAAACTATTACTTAACAAATTGTTAACTACAGTTCACGGTTAGTAAACTATAGTTTACAGTCGATAAACCTAGTTTATCAATTGTAAAACTAGGTTTATCTCATTTTTGTGAATTTGGCGTGCCATACATGTGGAATCCATTATGTTTTTAAAGAGGGCCATCCTATTGTGCGCGGAATAAACATTTTTCATGTTTATCTAATAACTACAAAATATCAGCAAATCATGAAAATTATTTTTATTGACCCTAAGAATTTGGACTTGGTCGGAACCGGGGGTGGGGTGGATGGGAGGGGACTTTGTTCCCCAAAGTTTTTTGGGGGTTTTTTTGTTTGTTTGTTTTTCTTGGTTTTTTTTTAATTTTATTTTATTTTTTGCAATAATAATGGTATCTGATTCGTTAGAATATTGATCAATTCGTGCACATTTTTTCGATATTACCGCACATTGAAAAGAAACTTTTTTTCAAAGCACTTTTATTTATTTATTTATTTTTTTTGCGTTTTATCTTCAAACAAAATGTTGTGAGCCAGTGCTCACCAGTAATATCTAAATACTTATATGTGAGTACTAGTATACCTGTTCATTTGAGTTTACCTGTATAATATATACAGTATATATACGCCCTCGTCTGAGTTTATTGAACAGACACAGGGATAAAAAGAAAAATGATATCGGATTCCCATAAAAAAAAATTTATCCCCCCATATCAAAGCAAAAAAAGAATGTGCGAAAATGTCATGTATCTCAAGTGAGCTTTTCTGATCACGTTTTGTCCGGCGTCCGTCTGTCTGTCTGTCTGTAAACTTTTCTTTTTTCGACTTCTCAAGAACTGCTGGGCCAATTTCAACCAAACTTGCCACAAAGCATCCTTGGGTGAAGGGGATTCAAGTGTTGAGTAGAAAACTGCGATGAAATTTTGGTACGGGTAGACGCAGGAATAAACAGAGAATAGCTGGATCGGATTCATATATATATATACTTCATTAATTTCATAATTCGCCAATTATATGTCCCTTCCTTCCACCCTTACAAAGTAGTACAGTTAAATGTCACTATCATGTTGTAAATTTTGAAATTACTAGGGGGAGGTATAAATACAAAATTACAACATGTAAATTTTGCATTAATTACTTCCCCCTAATAAATTCAAATTTTATGTACAACATGATTGTACTGTGTTGTAGAACCTTATAATTTCTAAATCTGTTTTCAAATGAATTTTCTGAATATTTATTTTATGTATAATACATTTTCTCAACAAAAATTTCAATATATATTAACTGTAACATCTACTCGACCGACCCTGCACCCAACTTCATGCACCCACAATCCCTCAGTATTAGATACGTTATCCTGTAAACTTTTTCTTGTCCCCTGTTCAAAATGATAGATATTTACTAGTATTTCAGTCCGTCCGTCCAGCTGTGGTTCTGTCTGTCTGTAAACACTCTCTTTCCACGTGTCATCTCCGGAAACCTTTTGAGATCAAAAGGTCAAATGACAAGGTCAAAAAATTCAAAAAGTATGTCTGTCTTAACACTTTCCTTTCCGTGCGATATCCCGAGAAGCCTATGAGCTTTAGCAGTGAAATTGTATACCACAACTCCCGGCCCTGTGGCCTATAAGAAAGATCCCAATTGATTTTGAGGTCAAAAAGGTATAAGATCAAGGTTGTCAATTCATATTTTCTGTCTGTGTTTAAAACTTTCTTTCCTGCTGCTGGGAATTATCTCAAGAAACTTTTGCAATTAATATTTATATTTTGGGAAAACATATATTATCCTTTAAATTGATGTCTAGTTCTTCTGTAGCAATGTATACATGCGAGGGGATCAAATGGACAGATTTTTAAAATTAGTTTGATTTTATTTTAATAAGTTAAAAAGGATCTGGGTCCATATGGAAAGTCTTATATAGGAAGTACTCCGATTTTTTCCTTTAAGGTTGAGAAATTTTTTTAAAAAATCTAATACAAACAAAAAAATAATGCTTTTAAAAACGTGCAACATTACTATAGATGCATTTCCAGCAACAATTATAATATATCATGTTTGTCGATTTGTATGTATACACAATATTGGAGTAATTGAAAAGGTTAATAATGATTTAATGATAATTTTTAACTGTCACTGTAATTTTTTTGTTTTCTTTGTGTTGATGATCAATGTCCGAAGGCAATTTTTTTTTATAAACATGTGTCTAAAGATGCCATAAAGTAGGATCAAATATATATAATATATATATATATATATATATATATATATATATATATATATATATATATATATATATATATATATATATATATATATATATATATATATATATATATATATATACACGCGGAAAGCTTCCGGGTGCGAATAAAAAGTTATTAGGTGTTACATGGAACAAAAGCGTGTATTTATAGCATTTACATTTTGATTTATTACATTATATATTTGAACTTTGTAGCTTTTCGTCCATTGAGATAAAATCCTGTTTAATTGTAACAGATAATTATGAAGTTATACGTACGCCGTGTAACAATGACAACTATAAAAGTGCCTAAATGTATATACCTAAAGTATATCATGGTTCATATTTAAAAAAACAAACAAACAAACAAACAAAAAAGAAGAAGAAAAAAACAAACACATTTCATTAAATTCATGATAACAGCAATTAAAAAAAAATGAAATATGTCATGTATAAGTACATATAATTATATAGTTTTTTTTCAGGATGGTGTTC
>NW_026927411.1:0-30742 GCF_032062105.1 Saccostrea cuccullata | reverse complement strand
TTGCTGCCACTCTGCATACTGACTGGGATAAATGTTTGTATAGTCATGATATGGCACACTGCTGTATTGATACAGCTCACTGACTGCCTTGTGACAAATTGCAGAATTACTCAGGTCAAATGATTCAGATTTGACTGCTGTGTGAGGGTTATAACCGTCAGAACATGAAGGAATGGGAGAGTATGGCCACACAACATTGGTACATCTGTAACTTTGAGACACAGTGTCAGGGTATACATTGGAGTCCTCAGAATAATTCTCACCTACTTCACTGGTGTTTTCTGACTGTAAACTCCTGTCTGTGGTAGAAATTGGTCCATTGTTTTGTGGATCCATGCTTCATGCAGTGTTTTCCCTCCCTCAGTCACTCAGGCAGGAAATCTGTATTGTGACAATAGGAACTGGTTTAAACTGACCCTCTGCTATTGAATGAGAGTTTAAAAGCCTTATTTAGTAGATATATATAGTGGGAAGGTTCAAGGGTCAAAGTTCTCAATGTCAGTGTTCTTCATTGGCTCTGGCATAACTCATTTACATGTCAAGGTTACCTGTCATGTGCAGTAGAGTGAAAGGAAGTGAATTTCTGGAACTCTGATTGGATGACATAGAGCACTGACAGTTCATGCTTGACCTCCAAAGGAATGTTGCTATTGTAAATAGAGAAATGTTTTACAAAAAAATAATAATAATAAAATAAATAAATAAATAAAAAAGAATAAATCAATAAAAATAAATAAATAATTGAAATTGAAATAAACACAACTATATATAATGACTTTTTTGAAAAGTAATATATTAAACAAAAGTTTTATGCTAAAAATTTTAGATTGAATAGAAAAAAATATAGCTGAGATTTGCTTTTTTATTTGAAATTTTTAACAACTAAATTAATGAAGAAATAGCAATAATTTTTTTTACCTTTGAATAAAAATTATCTTTTGAATTAGTATTTTCTAACTTTAAATATAAATGTGAAATATATGATCAATAATATTTTTAATAAGTGTTCATTGAAGATGTCTCAAAAACAGATTTGAAGATGGTATAATTAATTTGTCAAATTAAAGTATAAATTCCCTAAAAAAAAAAGGTAAATATCTGAGAGTGTTGATCTGGTTGCAACATTTAGAAGATGTTTTTATGTAATAAACAATGTATGTCATTAACACAGTGTTGATTGCCTGTCATGATTATCAATAATTATTACTGCATTTGGACCTTAAATCACCATTTAAACAATTTAAAAGCAATTATTGATTCACACTTTGATAATTACACTGTAAACATTTATATTCTTATAGAAGAAGCAAACTAAATGAATGCACATTTAGTATTAAATGTTTAATGAATAGATATAAGATTGTTATTTAATCTTATAATATCTTTTTTTATTTCAGGGCATTATTGATCAGGTACAAAAACATAAGCTACTGTTTATAGAAACACAAGATGCTGCAGAAACTTCTCTTGCTCTGCTCAATTATCAAAAGGTATGTACAGGTAAAAAGGGGTAGATTTACCTGTCATTAGGGAGACAATTAGTTGACATCACTCTTTGTAAGGCATTTTGTAGTTTGTTTAATGCTTTTGAATAAGAAACATGCTGACCTTTCAAATGTAACTGACCCAGTAATTCTGTAAAGTTTGTTTACAATAGGCATGTGAAAATGGAAGAGGTGCGGTACTGTTATCTGTGGCCAGAGGAAAAGTGTCGGAGGGGATAGATTTTGGTAAACATATTACAAATCAATATTTTCCCAAGTAATCATTCAGATAAACTTCATTTAATCCTGTATCCCCTAAATGAATATTCTGAAAGATGATTGATATGTGGATGAAAAATGCATAACAGGTAGTTCAATGTAGCTTGTAGCAAACAATGGAAATAAGATGGTGTGTGTGCATTTAATAGCAACCAGTGTAGAAATAAACTGTAATAGGCTTCATCTACACATAAGTACACAACTGAGTATAATGAAATCCCTACTATTTTAACACTGTTACCATTTCCCCAAACCGTACTCTGCGACAGATAATTAGTGTGTTATGCTAATAGAGTGATAAGGGAGATAACTCTTCAACCTCTCTACAATCTGTCTCCTTACATTTTTTTTTTATGATTAAACAATTCTTTTTGTATACATATATTACAGACCATCATTTTGGGAGAGCAGTCATTATGTTTGGAGTTCCATATGTTTATACACAGAGTAAAATTTTAAAGGTATTCTCTCTCTTTCTCTTTATTTAAAAACCAAATACAGACCATATTATGTTAAGATGAAGCTTTCAAAACTACAGTCCTCAGAAAAATTCTCCAGAGCAGCATGGCTGTGATTAACTATGTTTATATGGAAGAATCCTCATGCAGTATGGATTAAAATTTGTTCAAATCATAACCCTTGATACAACAGGGGATCAAAGTTATACTGTGTAATGATTTTCCCTTCAGGCCCGGTTAGAGTACCTACGTGACCAGTATCAGATCCGAGAGAACGACTTCCTGACTTTTGATGCCATGCGACACGCAGCTCAGTGTGTAGGCAGGGCCCTGAGAGGAAAGACAGACTATGGCATCATGGTGTTTGCAGATAAAGTATGATTTTCAAATTCATACACTGTATATTATTTGATATTATAAAATGAGAACATTCTGTTCAAGGAAAATGAAATTATGGAATAAACTTGCAATAAATCTGTTAAATCCGAATTCCCATTCAATGTAATGTCTTGCATTAAAGTACAGAAAAAATATTGACATTGATTCAAGTGTTTCATAATGAAATGCAGAAAATATTTGTATTAATCAAATCATTGTTTTGAATTCCTGTACTGTACAACTTTGACAGAGATTTGCCCGAGCTGACAAGAGGAGTAAGATTCCTCGCTGGATCCAGGAGCACCTTAAGGACGGATTGTGTAATCTGTCTACAGACGAGGCCGTGCAGGTCGCCAAACGATTCCTCAGACAGATGGCCCAGCCTTTCTCCAGGGTAGTTTCTCATAAATATCCAATGTGTTACAAGACAAAAAAAATAAATCAATTTGCCAAATGGCCAGTGATACTTAAACAAATTTATCAAAACTTTAATTGTCACAATATAAAACATCCAAATTTGATTATTTTTAGTTTAAATTACAAATTTAACTATTTTTTTTTACAAATTTGTGTATTTTAACAGGAGGACCAGTTAGGCCTGTCTTTATTGACTGTGGAACAAATTGATCAAGAGGACACAAAGAAAAAACTCCAGTCCAGGATGCAGTATGTGTGAAGGAAAGAGAAAATCAACAATTAAATTTATATATCACTTAAGCTCTAATTAGAACTGTGATACAAGTTAAATTAAAAGTTTTCCATTATGTACAAAATACTTGTAATTTTGAATTACAGTGCATGTTTACAGGATCATGAATACTGTGAAATCACCATTTTTCCTGGGGGTTTAATTTTCGTTGTTTTTGAGGTATGAAGAGACCCACAAATTCATGTCCAACACGAAATGTAAAATGTTACATACAAAACTACTCAAAACTACTCCACAATTCTCCATCCACGAATTCAAATCCCCAAGAACCAAGGGTTTTTACTCAAACCACGAAAATTTGACCCCACGAAAATATGTGATTTTCCAGTAAAACTGCATACCATTTAGTAGATAATTAGCGAAGGCTCTTTGAAATATGGCTAATTTCTCAAAAAACCCTCGAACAAAGTAAAATTTAAGTTTTCATGACCAAAGGGCTCTCTTTTATACTAAAAATGGAGATGTGACATTAAATCAAAGGGAGATAATCAGGGAACTAAATGAATTTAAGTTGTGGTTGCTAAATCTTCTTCGACAGAACCTTGGGGCAGATTACCACAAAACGTATATGCAAAGATGAGAATACATGTATTCATGGAAATTAAAAAGAAGAGCAAAGTCATCATAAGTATGTATACAGGCCTAATAGGTATTTATTACATACTTAGTAATAAATACAGGATTTTTGCATATGTGATATGCCTGTCACAATACCCATATCAGCCTTGCAGTACTGATAAGGATCAATATCACACCCCTAGTAAATTAAACCTCAAAACAGTACTTGTAATAATACACATATTCTTTTGGGCTACATATTCTCTTAATATTAACTTTTTGATTGTAAGGATAATTTGACAAAAGACCTTTTCAAACTATGGAGTGGACACATTTGAAATAGAAGTAGAAAGTTAGAAACATACCCAAACACTGCGAGACAATAAGCTATGAAGTCTGTATATGATTATTTTATTTACAATCTAATTAAAATCAGACTTCTTAGATCCGCGCCGTATATACACTCTGCGTAAGAGTGTATACGGCGAAGATCTAAGAAGTCTGATTTTAATTAGATTGTATTTATATATTTTTTTTTAGCTCACCTGAGCCGAAGGCTCAAGTGAGCTTTTCTGATCACATTTTGTCCGTTGTCCGTCCGTCTGTCTGTCCGTCCGTCTGTAAACTTTTCACATTTTCGACTTCTTCTCAAGAACCACTGGGCCAATTTTGACCAAACTTGGTACAAAGCATCCTTGGGTGAAGGGGAATTTAAATTGTTAAAATGAAGGGACATATCCCCTCGCAAGGGGAGATAATCAAGAAAAGACAAAAATAGGGTTGGGTCATTAAAAAATCTTCTTCTCAAGAACCACTGGGCCAGTAAAGCTGAAACTTATGTGGAAGCATCCTGGGGTAGTGTAGATTCTAAATTGTTCAAATCATGACCCCCGGGGGAAGGGCGGGGCCACAATGGGGAATCAAAGTTTTATATAGAAATATATAGGAAAAATCTTTGAAAATCTTCTTCTCAAGAACCACTGGGCCAGAAAAGCTGAAACTTATGTGGAAGCATTCTGGTATAGTGTAGATTCTAAATTGTTCACATCATGACCCCCGGGGGAAGGGCGGGGCCACAATGGGGAATCAAAGTTTTACATAGAAATATATAGGAAAAATCTTTGAAAATCTTCTTCTCAAGAACCACAGGGCCAGAAAAGCTGAAACTTATGTGGAAGCATCTTGGTATAGTGTAGATTCTAAATTGTTCACATCATGACCCCCGGGGGAAGGGCGGGGCCACAATGGGGAATCAAAGTTTTACATAGAAATATATACAAAAAATCTTTGAAAATCTTCTTCTCAAGAACCACAGGGCCAGAAAAGCTGAAACTTATGTGGAAGCATCCTGGTATAGTGTAGATTCTAAATTGTTCAAATCATGACCCCCGGGGGAAGGGCGGGGCCACAATGGGGAATCAAAGTTTTATATAGAAATATATAGGAAAAATCTTTGAAAATCTTCTTCTCAAGAACCACTGGGCCAGAAAAAGTGAAGCTTATGTGGAAGCATTCTGGGGTAGTGTAAATTCTAAATTGTAGGAATCATGACCCCCGGGGAAAGGGTGGGGCCATTATAGGGAATCAAAGTTTTACATAGAAATATATAGGAAAATCTTCTTCTCAGGAACCAATGGGCCAAAAAAGCTGAAACATATGTGCCCATGGAAGGATCATGGGGTAGTGTAGATTTCAAAATGTCTAAATTATGATCAGTGGGGTAGGGTGGGGATGCATTATGTATAACAAGGGGGAAATCTGGTAAAGAACAGAATGGTCAAAGCTTCTCAGGTGAGCGATGTGGCCCATGGGCCTCTTGTTTCAAGTTGATGTGTATAGTAATTTATTGCTAAGCATATGTAACAGACATAATAAAACATACCCTTTTCCACATCACATCCTGTATCAGCCCTTTGGCCCTCTTGCTAATACTGGTGTCTTGGGCTGATACAGAATGTGATTTGGAAAAGGGTATATATTATTCTCTATATGTAGGTATTTAATACAAAAGAGTGTATGTAGGAATAACTGATATGCATTGATCAAGGCATACAATTTAAATGGCTGTATTAAAATTTAAAAATTAAAGTGCACCACTTTTACTTTATATATGAAAACAAATAAGCATAGCTATCAATCAAAATTTATAGCACAACTTACTTTCAGTATATAGAATGATATATACATAAACTCCTTGTTATATCAATTGCTTTACAATTATTTCCCTGCCAATTCATGATTTTCGCCTCAATTTTCTTTGCCTGTTATGCAAATTATCCCGTCTCCAACTACCATTGAAGTCCCTGGCATACCCAACAAACGAGACGGTAATTACTTATATGTACATTTCATTGTGAAATAAAATTGTAAATTTTAATAGATTTAAATTACATGAGGCCTCCCATGTTAATTTCAATAGTCCCCATCCACTGACATCAAACTCAGAAGACAGGTGCAGAGATTTACATACATATTAATATTAGGTCTCCTGACCTTTCAGTTCGCGAAATTTACATCCCATTTGAATGATCAAGAAATCAACTCACCTAACTTTCAAATAGTTATCACAGAGAAAACAAATAGGTAATAACTATGCCACATGTAAACAGAAATGTACAATCCCCCCCCCCCTTCCCCCCCCAAAAAAATATGGCAAAGTTGAGCATGATATGAAAGTGTTCAGTGTTCTTTTAAACAGGGAGTAAGGAGATATGGTAGTCTGCTCTGTTTTTTAAGCACATGAGTGCTTCGTTAAGTCTACAGCAAACGATCCCCTCATCGTTTTCCCCGACAATTAAAAACACAACTTGTACAGCGTTTTCTTCTTGGTCGAAATAACACAAAGCGGACCCACTATCCCCCGGACAAATTTTTCTGTTGCTGTTACTGGGTATCACAACATCTAATCTTCGAAATGGAAAACGGTTTTCGTTGTTTTTTACAGGACCACTATTAAATTCATCAGAATCGTCATTGTACTGTATATAGGTTTCTCCCATGTATTTAACAATTACTGGCTCATGTTCACCTTTCCTATGGAAATATAAATCAATGTTCTGTTTCTGCAATACCGAGAAGTCTTTGTCGAACAGTTCAACACTAAAATTTACATCAAGGACTCTTGGAGGCCTTAAGTCTTGCTTTACTGATATTAATTCATTCATAGGAACTGCAGAAAAATCTAGGAGACCTACTGAATGTTCATCTTCGGTTTTGATACACAAATTATTAAATGATTTCCCAATAGCTTCCTCTTTATCATTATATATTGTATATCCAGGCGGCGCCACATGACAACACGTTATAGCAAACTGAACAATACCAGCCATGTCCCCAATCACACCCGCAACCCCACGCCTGAATACGCCATTCACATAATGACCAACTGTTCCTCCCGACCCGAATTCCATAAGAAAATTTATAGTTTTTGCAAAAGGTTGCAGAATGAAGTCATTTTCTTCGAATTCTTTCCAATCCCTTAGCAATGCTCGGATTGCATTCTTTAAAAAACTTTGGTTATTTGAAAATTCTGCTCTTGAAACACCAATATGAAGTGTTTTATCTCTTTTCTTGACGGATATAACATGTTTCAAACTGAAAATAAAAATAACACATTTTAATTTAAAAACACTCACATAGCATCATTTTCTCTTTTTTCTCCTTAAAAAATAAAATATTTTTACCGCCACAAATAAATTTGTAGTTCATATGGAATGTCTTCCCTCATGCACATTTTTTGCTCTTGGATGACCTCAGACAGAGAATCAAGTTCCTTAATCAAGTGTTGATATTGATCTGTTCTGCGTAGATTTTGTCCTTGTTTACGAATGTATTCCTCCACCAAAGGCATTGAAGAAGAATCCAAAATTTCGGAGAGGGCAATGGTCTCACCTCTCGACTTTTTGAACCATAATTTGTGCTTTATCATATCAATAAAACAACAACTTTCTCCAGGCTTATCGGAATTGAAATTTTGAAAATCTAAATGTGTTCCTAAACTCTGTTCTATTGCACAGCATATTTCGTCTTTCACAACTGTCGCAATAGCTTTGCTAATTGTGCTTATTTTTCCATCATGGTTGTCCTTCATTATATTTTGAATTGTTTCGTTTAATTCATCCTCCCTTTCGCTGAAGATGGTCATAGCTTCGCGAGTAAATAAATCGCAATTCCAAAAAACAGTAGTCTTATTAAGATGGTTCTGAGCATCTTGTTTTAAGGAACTGTTTATATTTACAAAGGAATCGCAGAATGATTTCTCTAGTATTCTAGAACATCTTTCTTTCATACCCTTCTCCCCTTTAAAAAATATTCGCGATGCAAGATGTTTGTCGTTGTCATCAAAAGCATTTTTTACAAGATTGGCTAGTTCTTGATGTAAAGTTTGGCATCCTTTTGCAGCCGAATCTTCAATGACGTTTACTAGGTAAACAACAGGATAAGGAGGGTAGTCTGCTTTACTTATGGAAACTTTGATTTGCTTCAGGAAGTCGAGACTCTAAAAAACAGACGAGTTAGATTTTTATCATAGGCACTCCCCATCTTAATAGTGAAAACAAATTATACATCTACAATAACTATACTATAAACATAACTATGTTTATAGTGTAATATTTACATTTGCAAATATCTTCTTAGATGAACTTATTAAAGAGAAAATATGTTTAATTTTGTGTGAACTTTAGTATAGTATTTTTTATGATGCAGTGTAAAAGTTCAACTTTAACTGACCCTCAACACGGTAACTTACTACTTTGATACTAAAACTGAATTTTTTTATCGACAAACAACCTACACACATTGCGTTATCCGAAAGCTCTGACCAGCTAAAACTGCACGCACAAGCTTCATTAATCCAAAGAACGATGCCCCCCCCCCAAAAAAAAAAATAATATTAAAACATTAAAAACAATGCAAATCTATGAACAGAGCACACAACACGGGCTCCATAAATTTCAGAAGTGGGATCAAGTGCCCTGGGGATTAAGGATCCTTTGTCGACCAGAAACATCCACCGGGAGCCCGATGATGAATAATCACTAGTCACCACAGTAAAAAGAAATATGAAATATGTTAATCTAAATATGACCCGATTGTAGCATTTTGTCTGGAGTATGAAAGCTCTAGCACAAACTCTTTATAAGTTATGACTAAGGGTAATGTGTGGTTAATTTTTGAAAAAAAATGGATCAAACTCCAAGGCCAAGAGGTCATATTTGGTGGTACAATGTACATAAAGAAAGGTTTGTCACAAGGAATAAACCTGTGAAATATGAAAGCCTTAGTCCATTTCAGTAAAAGGTTATGAGCAAGGTTAATGTTTTGGACAAGCAGACAGCCAGATAGAAAAGCCAGAAACTATGCATCCTCGCATCTTTATGGAATCCGGATAGGGCCACGCAGTTCACTATCGCATCATCGTACCATCGAGATTTGAGTCGATGGTGCGATGACGCGATAATGCGATGACAATGAAGCGATGGTGCGATAACGATGAAGCGATGGCGCGATGACGATGATGCGATGGTACGATGGAGCGATAATGCGATGGCACGATAGCAATGATGCGTTGGTGCGATAGCGATGATGCGATTGCGCGACAGTGATGATGCGATGCTATATCGTGCCATAGTTATTGCTTTATTGCGCTATCCACATCATGTCATCGCACCATCGCTCTATCGACTAAATAGATAGGATGGCATTCTCAGCAGGTAGTTAATTCGAGCAAAGATTTGATTGCCCAGTATGGAATCCGGATAGGGCCACGCAGTTCACTATCTCATCATCGCACCATCCAGGTTTAGGTCGATAGTGCGATGAAGAGATAATGCGATGACGATGAGGCGATGGTGCGATAGCGATGAAGTGATGGTGCGATAGCGCGATGACGATGATGCTATGGCGCGACAATGCGATGACGATGGTGCGATAATGCGATGACGCGATGGTACGATGACGCGATGGTGCGATAGTGATGACACGATGATGCGATGACGATGGTGCAATAGTACGATGACGATGAAGCGATATTCACTATCGCTCAATCGTGCTATCGCACCATCGCCATCGCATTATCGCGCCAAAGCATCATCGTCATCGCGCTATCGCATCATCGCTTCATCGTTATAGCACCACAGTTTCATCGTTATCGCGCCATCGCATTATCGCGCCATCGACCTTTAAGTTGATGCTCGATGGTGCGATAGTGAAGTGCGTGGCCCTATCCGGATTCCATACAATAGCGATGGGTTTAATTTCACCAGGGACCTATATATACTAGTATATAGGTCCCTGATTTCACGATGCAAGAAATTAATTTAAATTTCGTATAAGCATTTACTTGTTTTAATAGTTAATGATAGCTTTCACGATGGTATGGAATCCGGATAGGGCCATGCAGTTTACTATCGCACCATCGAGCATCGACTTATAAGATCGATGGCGTGATAATGCGATCACATGAAGCGATGGTGCGATGACGATAGAGCTATGGTGCGATAGCGCGATGACGATGATGCGATGGTGCGATAGCGCGATGACGATGGTGCGATAGAACGATAGAGTAAAAGTGAATATCGCTTCATCGTCATCGTACCATCGCGCCATCGTTATCGCACCATCGCATCATAGCACCATCGCTTCATTGTGCTATCGTACCATCGTCATCGCATTATCGCGCCATCGCTTCATCGTCATCGCACTATCGCACCATCACTTCATCGTTATCGCACCATCGCTTCATCGTCATCGCATTATCGTGTCATCGCATTATCAACCCAAACCTCGATGGTGCGATGATGCGATAGTGAACTGCATGGCCCTATCCGGATTCCATACGATGGGTTTAATTTTGCGGGAAAAAAATGAATCACGAACATAGTGAAAGTAAAACCATCGTATGGAATCTGGATAGTATGGAATCCGGATAGGGCCACGCAGTTCAATATCGCATCATCGCACCATCGAGGTTTAGGTCGATAGTGCGATGAAGAGATAATGCGATGACGATGAGGCGATGGTGTGATAGCGATGAAGTGATGGTGCGATAGCGCGATGACGATGATGCTATGGCGCGACAATGCGATGACGATGGTGCGATAATGCGATGACGCGATGGTACGATGACGCGATGGTGCGATAGTGATGACACGATGATGCGATGACGATGGTGCGATAGTACGATGACGATGAAGCGATATTCACTATCGCTCAATCGTGCTTTCGCACCATCGCCATCGCATTATCGCGCCATAGCATCATCGTCATCGCGCTATCGCATCATCGCTTCATCGTTATCGCACCACCGTTTGATCGTTATCGCGCCATCGCATTATCGCGCCATCGACCTTTAAGTTGATGCTCGATGGTGCGACAGTGAAGTGCGTGGCCCTATTCGGATTCCATAGGATAGGGCCATGCAGTTCACTATCGCATCATCGCACCATCGAGGTTTGGGTTGATAATGCGATGACACGATAATGCGATGACGATGAAGCGATGGTGCGATAACGATGAAGTGATGGTGCGATAGTGCGATGACGATGAAGCGATGGCGCGATAATGCGATGACGATGGTACGATAGCACAATGAAGCGATGGTGCTATGACGCGATGGTGCGATAACGATGGCGCGATGGTACGATGACGATGAAGCGATATTCACTTTTACTCTATCGTTCTATCGCACCATCGTCATCGCGCTATCGCACCATCGCATCATCGTCATCGCGCTATCGCACCATAGCTCTATCGTCATCGCACCATCGCTTCATCGTTATCGCGCCATCGCATTATCGCGCCATCGACCTATAAGTAGATGCTCGATGGTGCGATAGTAAACTGCAAGGCCCTATCCGGATTCCATACCATCGTAATTATTTCCCAATCTACAGTATTAACCCCCCCCCCCCCCCCCCCCCCCCCCCCCCCGTTTAGAAACCAAAATCTAGATCACGCGGATTTCGATTTCTTTTACATCATTCACAACATGAGTGTATTGTTAACTTTATCTAGATTATCAAACTATATTTTAACAATCTTCTAACTTGTTATATGTCTGGCAATAAAGACATGGTTAATTCTTATGCCAAGTGAAGTTAATTCACCCAGTAAGATCTATTTCCGATATGTATTCTGTTCATACTTTCACAACCTGACGCCATTTCTCTTCTCAATGGCGCATGCGCAAAAGAGGCGATAGTGCGACAATGCGATGACGATAGTGCGATAGAGCACTGATGATGACACGATAGAGCATCGTATCATCGCTATCGCACCATCGCTATCGCACCATCGCTATCGTGCCATCGCGTCATCGCTTTATCGCTCCATCACACCATCGCTTCATCGTCATCGCGCCATCGCGTCATCGTCATCGCGCTATCGCACCATCGCTTCATCGTTATCGCTTCATCGCTCCATCGTCATCGCATTATCGCGTCATCGCACCATCGACTCAAACCTCGATGGTGCGATGATGCGATAGTGAACTGCGTGGCCCTATCCGGATTCCATAGTCAGGACTAGCACGAAGAGTTGCGTTTCATTAAAGAGCGTATCGTTATACCCCCCGCAAACGAAGTTTAGGGGGGGTATATTGGAATCACCATGTCCGTCTGTCCGTCTGTCTGTCTGTCTGTAGACGAGATTTTGTCCGGACCATTACTCAGAAACTATTGGAAGGATTTGTCTGAAAATTTGTACACATATTATTCACCATATGAAGTTGTGCACCTGATATTTTCATCTTGATTCGATTATTATTTTGAATTTTACAGGTGTTTTTTCATTTTTATTTTGTGGTTTTGTCCGGACCGTTTCTCAGAAACTATTGCAAGGATTAATCTGAAAATTTGTACACTTATTATTCACCAGATGAAGGTGTGCACCTGGAATTTTCAACCCTTTTTGTTAATTTTTTTGCATTTTACAGGTTTTATTTTTTATTTTAATTGACTTGTTCATTTTGGGCTCATGTATAAGGTTTGAGATATAGAATCTAGAATATCTGTTCAAAAATACTACAGCTTAAAACTACTCATAAAAACTTAAAAAAAAAAACATCATCAAGTGTTAAAAACAGTTTTTACATTGCACAGAAGATAATGTAATTTCATTTGTCTCTTGGGAATAATGACTGGACATGAATCCAGTTAAAGATAAATTAATGAGTTTGGTGTTGGAAGTTGTTAAGGCATATCTCTTATCAAGCATGTGTGTTATCTAATCTCCAGGGAATAAGGCACAAGAATTAAAGATCTCTCTTCTCTTATTCTCTTAATTGTAATTTATGGTCTGTCAAAGCACTTCATTACTGGATGACCAGCTCTTTATTTTCAAAATGCATTTCAAATTGATATATCAAGATTAATTTGATTTTGTATTATGTTTTTTTTAACAATCAGTTTGCAGAGTGACATAACACATAATTGCAATATATTTTTTTAATGCAGAAATAAAAAAAATAAAATGAAAAAAAAAAAATGTTACAGTGGAATTACAATGTATTAGTATTGATGTTTCATTTGGTTGCACCTTTGTTTCATTCATTAAGAAACATGATGAGCAATTATATTTCACTGCAAATTTTTGTAAGTAAATTGTGAACATGCACCTCTAGATCCATAAAGTATTTTTGAATTGGCACCTTCTCTGAAAAACCCAGCGGGGGGTATTTGTCCCTATTGGACAGTTCTAGTTACACCTGACTAAATTCAGGCCAAAACTCTACGTCTACTCATGGGTAGGCGTAAGTTTGGGCGTAAAGTTTAAATTAAGTAATTTAACTAATTTTAAAACAAGTAAGCGAATTCTAAAGAAAAAGTACGTTTTTAAGATTCTTTTAAATACAAACATTGTATTATTAAATTATACATACTATGAAGAGGGGGGGGGGGGTGTTACAACCACTTGGGGGCTTAGTTGATTGGAGTAACAACATTCTTAATTAAGTCTTCTCAGAAGAAAAGATTGTCTTAATAGAAATTTCTTCGACCACCATGTCTTACGTTTTCACAAAGCATTCACACACATTTGATTATTGTATTGTATGTATAAGGTATTGTAACTCGACTATACATATATAGCTATATATTTATACCCCTGCCTGAAAAGTGGGAGGGTATATAGTAATCGGGATGTCCGTCCGTCCCTCTGTTACGCTTTGGTCTTTGTGTCTTATTTTACTTTTTGGTCTGACCCATATTTTGCGTTTACCATAGCAAAACATGGACACTGCCATTATATTTATATGGAGGCGGGAGATCCATTAAAATCGTCTCTTTTGAAGAAAAAAAATCGCAAAAATATATTTTTTGTAAAAAAAAAAAATTGGTCTCAGAAACATAGTCATCCTCTTTCTGGTAATTTTCTACATTTAACTTAAAGAAAAAATAATTAACGTTAAAACCAGATAGGTTTTTTATCGTGTTCGAAGAGTTCATTTTTTATTTACTCCTCGTCCACAAGCGTGGATTTCGAAAGGATCGGAGAGAGGGTTCAGAACTTCCCGAATTTGCAGATTAATTAACATTTAATGTACAGAGTTAGGGGCGAAGGTAATTCTTCTAGGTATATGTGTATCTGAGACAAGTGAAGTCCCTGAGAATCAAAGACGAAACCCGCGGATAGGGGTCTCATAGACAATAAGAAATTTTTAAACTGGGAAAACATTATTACTTTTATTATATCGATGTAAGACGGTCATAATTACACAGTTAAGTTCAAGAAATGATTTATTCCTAAAAATATATTTTTTTCTCAGACAAATATTGATGCAGAAGACATCTTTATTTTTCATGATTTCGTCTAAAAGAGTATATTTTAAAATACTATAACATAATCTGAGCGCATATAAAGCACATGTAAGAGAACAATATACATATTTTTGATTTCTTGCATAACTTAAATTCTAATGAAAAAAAAAATAAAGACTAAATGTAACTTAATTTCTAAAACAGAGGCCACGCAAGCAGAGACTTTCTGTAAGAATATCTTTACAAGTAGTCATTTCTCTCTTTCTCTCTCTCTCTCTCTCTCTCTCTCTCTCTCTCTGCATACTTGTAAAACGGTACATTAAATTTAAGCTTCATAATGATAGTGAAGAATTTTTGTCTATAACTGACTGTACCTAGAGTCTAGTACCGTATATAGCGGGTTTTCTTGGCGGGTGTAAAATTTGGCGTTTTGTATGCCAAACATGTTGGCGTAATTTATTTTAGCGGACATAGGGTTTCATCTCTTTGCAGATGAACACGAAAAAGAGTACTAAATATTTTAGCGATTGAAATTTTAGCGGGCTGCCATCAAAACACCAAAATAAGCCAAAATTAGCAACCCGCTAAAATAACCTGCTATACGGTATTTCGAAATTATTTCATGAACCTTTGTGCCATTTTAATAGTCAATAAGAAATTATAATGAATCATTTGACAAAAAATTTATAGACTTAGAAAGGATTGTCTTACATGTACCTTAGAAGTAAACGTGTAAAATTTATTTCTTGACTCAAAATGTGCACTTATGAACATAATAAATTTATGTAAACTGCATTTTTTATACATTATTTTTGCTTTCAATTAAGTATACATATCTTATGAAAATAATGTTTTAAAATCGTATTCTGTCTTAAACTTATTAGTAGTTTATCAGTAGATTCAGTAATTATCGAATCATGACATGATTATCAAAGGCAAAGTCATTAACCTGTATAAAATTTCGGGAAGAGGGAGGGGGGGGGGGGGGTGTGCTGTATATAATTAAAATTCCAAAAAAAAAAAACAGGTTAGTTTTTAATAAAATTCTGAAATACATGTACGATCTTTTTTTTAACTTTCAATTTATAAGACTTTTGTTTTTGAAAAATTGTAAAAACCTAGAATCGATTTCTTATAACATGTATAAAGTACAAGTATCCTACATGACCCTATAAATCCATGCATGTTTCAATCAGTGCAAGTATTTATTATTCTATAATTTGTGTTATTCTATTCTTTTACGTGCTAAAATTATATACATGTTTGTCGGCAGTGGACAATGTTTATATTTTTTGCGCCTGCGCAATGCAACGTTGTCAAGGACTTAGTCCTGCGACTAAGCGTATCGTTTACGACTAGACTTACGCCACTTGGTGAAACGCAAATTACGCCTGACTATATTTTGGCGTAAGTCCCGGAAGTACACCTAAGCTAAGGCTTAAATCTACGACCTTTGTTGAAACGGGCCCCTGGGGCTTGTTTCTCAAAAAGGCCTACGACCAGTCGTAAGCTTAGTCCGGACTAAATCAGTGACTAAACCCGAGAATCGGACTAAGATGCGTTTCACAAAAAGGCGGAGACTTAGTCGGGACTATATTTGGATTTAAATCTAGGCCTACTCGTGAGTAGGCGTAAGTGCTTAGTCTGTATACACATTGGAAAAAAGGCATGTGTTTTAATCATAAAGAGTTAAAAGAATTATTATTTTATACGTATACGATATAATACCTATTCATTTACATGTACATAATTATATGAACATGCCGAAAATAGTGAAAATTCTTAAACAGCATACTGTATAATGAGGGAAATTAGAAAGGTAGTTAAATCCATCGAAGATGCTGACTTATTCGGCAAAAGGTGGCATGAACTAGAAATTTTTAGCTAAGAAATTTGAATACAAGTTGTGTAAGATTTTTTAAAGAAGTGCCAGAATTTCTTTGTTGAGAGTTGGGGGGGGGTCAACCCAATCTTTTTTTTTTGTTTTTTTTTTTTTTTTTTGCAGTTATGTGTATTCTGGATAAATAAAGCTGTGTAAATTATGGACTGACTTCAACTTTCAGCATTTCTCTTTTTAGCTGAATATTTTGATCACCAAATTAACTGTACTCACCAACACTCCCATTCCCTTCCCCATTAACTTTTTTAAAAACGATGCTACATGCTGTATGTGGGTCCTGGATATTTTTTTGTTGTTTGAAATGGATAATGTTTCAATAAAATCCTCAAACAATATCCCTTTTTATACCAGTATTTTAGATAATGAAAAAAATATTCGGTAACTATGCCATCAGCCGAGTTTATGTACTTTAACTTAAGTTAATGCATCTTTGATTCTCCCCTTTAATTGCATGTAATTAAATATTAAATTAATAGAATATAAAAATTTAAAATTTGTAAAATGTTCCAGTATTATAATTAAAGTATTATGTCCCTAATACTGTTCATTCCTATTTCACTGGAGTCACTATCGAGGGGTGAGATGTGTAGATGGGTCTATTATTTTTTTCGTAAAGATGCTTTTGATTCATTGTCAATTTATCACGTTTCTCGGACGAAGTTTGCCTAAAAAGTTTTTTTTGATAGATTTTTTAACAGAAAAATGGTTTATATAATATTTGAAACAACACTACTCATATAATATTGATGATAATAAAGTGTTGTAAAATGTTTTTATTGTTAATGTAAATAGCGACTTTTTAATATTTTTAAGTCTAGATTACATCTTCAATAAAAATTATTCATCTATGAAAAAAATAATAATGTATGAAGTTATGAACATATCCTCATTAAAAAATGAAAAGGAATTGATATATTTAAAGAAAAGATGGTGATGTTGAAATTAGTACTTTTCCCGATCTAAATGAATCTGATTTGAAAATATTGAAATGGAAAATTCAAATGGAGAAATTTATAAAAATGACTAGATTTGTTGTCTGTAATATGGTTCACAAGAATTATAGATTTAAAACTAATTTAGCTTTTGCAAGCCATCATTGATACTGCAATTGCTATATATAGGTACGTATTTTTACATAGACCATGTAAATTATTATATTGATATCAATGTAATACTATGTGTCCAAAATACAATACTATTCTTATAAATATACACAGTAGGTATATACATGTATCAAGTAAAATGACAATATGTCTAATTCGTAATGAATAAATGGATTGATATTATAAAATGAAGACAACTGATAATTTTTCTTTAAAATTCTCTTATCCATGTTTTAATAATTATCATTATGATATGATTTCAAAATTGTTAAATTTTCACAGTGCGCCTATGGGTCGGGGGATCCGGTCCTTCACTCTCCCTGCGTAAAGTATTTTAACTAGAGAAAAACTTCCCTGAGATACTGGTTGCACCCCCACGACTTTCAAATACATAGCTACGAGCCTGTTCCAACCCCATGCCATATAATTTATGGCTTTTACTCATAGGAAAATTTCTTTTCATTCCAAATTTTTGCAAGTACGTATATTTACCGGGTATACACGTTTATATTTTTCTATAGTATATATTTCACTTTTAAAATTTATCTGAGCATACCAAAATACATATAACTATTTAATATAAAAGTTGTGGTTGTAGAGGGGGAGGGGGTTTTGTCCAAAATAATAAAAGATTTGCTCAATCAATTTTTTTGTGTGACTGTGGGCCCCTAACCCAACCCCAATCTGGCCCTTTTGTCAAGATTTCTGAATCCGCTAATTCTAGCTAGTATGTAAATGCTTTGACCTTGAAAATACAGATAGATTCGAGTTCTATATTTGTTTGAAAGACGATGAAAAGCCAGGGAAAATTCGTGCTTCTTGTGCTTTACTTTTTATAATCAGGTTAAAGTGTGATCCACCGCATGTTATTGTACTCTCTAAACCAAATTAAATACGATCTGCGCATGCTTAGTACCTAGTGGAAAGGTCTTAGTCTTAGACCCAGTCTTACGCCGTTTTCTGAAACGTGATTTAGGCCCGACTAAATTTTGGCGTAACTTCCTTAGTCGGACTAACTTAGGCCCAAATCTAGGACTTTTTGAGAAACGAGCCCCTGCTGTTTAGTTAAGGTCTATCGCGTACAGCACAGGCTAAAATTATTAAATTACTTCGAGAATCGCATGACTCCAATTCTCATTTGATGATCTGTAGTTATTTTTAGTTAAAAATTTAAAATTCATGTTGGGAAATATATTACATGTATTTAAGTGGCTTGTCGCAGTATTTTCAATTTAATGAGAAGTGCTATATCCTTTACTTCCCATTTTAGGCACATTTTGAAACTATTTTTTTCCTCTCCAAATATTTCATACATACGTATATATTAGCTCACTTTTATGTTGTAAGTACTACACAAACAAAACCAGATGTAGGGACATTTTATTTCAGTTTACTCTTCCTTAATAAATTCCTATATACCCGGTAGTTATCTATAATTATTACTTTGACCAATTATAAACTCACTTTTGAAGACAAAAAATTACCAGTAATAGAAGATAATGAACAATGAAATAAATCTTATAAATCGAGAACTGGACAAAAATACAGACCCAGACCAGCTTTAAAAATTGTTTGGTTGCCCCCTCCTGACGGCCTGTGACTTAAAATGGTCCGACTCAATACTTTTTTCAACATTCGAGGCTACAATATTTTTTTCTTGTTATTGCTCTTATTCCGTCAACAAATAGGTTTAAGTCTTCGGGAAAAAAAATTTCCCACCTAAGTACCGCCCTAATATTTTTACTCTGAGTCGGGAGAGGGCAAGCAAACATTATTTTAAAGATGGCCCCGTTGAAACAGCGAAGAAATTTTGTCAAGATAAAAATTTTGAATCCCTTTGCTGCCTACCAAGCTTCATATAGCTTTGGACGGAAAATGTATTGCCCTCATGTTTTACTGATACCTTTTTTCAGAATTGTGATTTAAAAATATTTCTATAATACATACTTGCCTCTTGTCAAGGGGTTCAAGACTTAAAGAATTATCATATAACTACACATACTGCAGATGGCAAAAATAGATGTTTGTCTGTAAATGCTCTCCTTCATATTTAGGTAACCAGGGAAGAAGGTGTAAGCATTCTATAATTTACACAAAATGTAAATAATGTGTGAAACATATGGAGATAACGAACAGTATTAAAGATGAAAAGTCCATAAAACAAAACAAAACAGGAGCAGAGCAAACAAGGACCTCCAAAACATCAGGGGAGGTGGGATCAAGTACCATGGAAGAGTAAACATCCCCTGCCGACCAGTCACACCCGTCGTATGCTCCTTGTCATGATCGGGAAATAATGGAAAAATTCATTGTCAATTCAGTGTATAAATAATGGACTAAAAATTAGTATGAAAAAACGTCAGTCAGCAATTGACTCAATGATAAATTGTATTTGCTGACAAGGTCATTGTTTCGACCATAGAACTTACGAAATGATGACTTTAAACGAGACTGCTGATATTCTTGTTTCATCAACTTGTATATCAATAATTTACCTCGTTTCATAAATTGTACATAGGTAGAGCATACTCTTGCTTATAGAATGAACTGAGATACATAAACTCCGTATACAGGTGATAAATCTATATTGCTGCATAAGTAAGGGAAGTTGACGATAGAAAAGTTAAAGTCATCACATTTATCATAGAGCTTAATTGTTACATTGCCATTAATGTCTTTTCAAGTAAAATATCCAAATATGAAACAAATGTGTCAGACTCTGTGGTATCTTTTATATCAAACTCACCAGAATGTATCGTATCGACATAAGAATGGAAATTACAATTGTTAATTGACAATACGTCGTCGATATATCTAAATGTCGAATTAAAGGCCACAGCAAGTGTTTTCTTTTTTTCACACATAAGATATTGCACAAATTCTGCTTCATATAAATACAAAAATAGGTCTACTGATAACGGGGCTCAATTGGTACCCATTGGAATTCCAAAAGATTGTTGGAATACCTGGTCTCCAAAAACAACATAGATATCGTCAAACAGAAACTCAAGCATCTTTTTTATGTTAACTTCAGAGTACTTGTGCGAACAATCAAAATGTTTTTTAACAAAATAATTTTGCATATGAACAATGACAAGGTAAGTTACATTTTTATTGAAAAAAAACAGCTGCCAATGATATCGAAAAGCCTGGACTTTAATTTATCGAGGGGAATCGTTGAGTTTAAAGTTGAAAAGTCGTAAATTTTTAAGCTGTTGATTTTGGTGAAATCTTGTGATTTCAAATTTTCTTGGAATTTTTAAGTATCCACATCTGATTTACACCACTTCTTCAATACATCGTTGCACAGTACTCTTGAAGTTTTCTCTTTAAGTCTTTTGTTAATATGTTAGTGAGGAGTAAAGAAAGAGACTTGGTTGAACATTTACTGGAACGCGTTTACCAGTATCATTTCGTTATTCTGAGTTCTCATGAATGAATAGGTACCGAACGACAAATATCCTCGGGGACAGACTGTCCACCAGCAGAGATACATGTTCTGTGATTAAATTGAAATATATGGAGACAACGAACAGTATCCAAGCCCAGAAGGTCATTTAACAATACAGAATAGGAGCAGAGCAAACACGGACCTCAGAAACATCAGAGAAGGGTTCAGGTGTCATGGAGGAGTAAGCATCTCTTGCCGACCGGACAAACCCGCCGTGTGCTCTTTTTCATGATCGGGAAATAAGTTCAAATAACGGAAAAACTTGGAATGGACTATTACTGCAAAAATATAAGAAGAGTTGATGAAATCTGTTTTGAGATAAAAATTCAATGTTTTTAATCCATCCCATGGGAAAATCCAAATACCAAACCATATTGCGCATCTACTGTATTCCTCAATCATATTCTAAGATATGAAGAGGATTCTGCGAAAATGGAATGGTAGTTCAGGAACCAAGATTCATCGATTTTACCCCTTCACCAAATCTTTTTGCATACATACAAGATACCATCAGTCTAATATCTAAAAGATAACTGACTTCTTAAAATTTAGGAACAGTTTGAGGAAGAAGAGAAAGTTACTGACGGACGGACAACCGGAAGGGTAACGATAATATACTTGTACCCGATTTTTCATATCAAATAAATAGTATCTCGCCTTAGAAGGAGCTTGATCGTTCTCGTAAATTGTTTTTAATCTTCATTCTCTAAGGATATTTTCTTAAAGATTGGTTAAAATGTTCTGGAAAGTCTCTGAATTCTCTGGGAGGTTAAGTGGCCTTTTTTTTTTTTTTTTTTTTTTTTTTTTTATAAAGTTTTATGACTTTTTAAAGTCACAGACAGTAAATAATCTAGAATATGTACTGAAATGGAGAAAACATCAGGGTGTGAGAAGGAACAATCAAATCAAAAGACATTCATTTCTATACCTGTTTTTCGATTTCGATATGAGGTCCCCTTCTCGTCACATTTAATGCAACAACATACATATGTGGGGCGGAGGAATATTTCACTTCTCCTATCACAGACTTCGCTTTGTCTTCATCACTTTCCACAGTCAACAATTTCTCTGGGAAAAAATCACAATATGCATTGCTTCTAGTGTTGCACAAGAGTATAAGAGGGTTGGCCATCGGTCCAAGGAGTGCTTCGTAAGCCCAGGTTGGAACTGATTGTTGACAGGATTGTACTTTTTCTCTATACACATCCTGTAGTCGCTTCAATCGAGGATAAAACGAACTTGGAATCTCAAGCTTTAACATCTTTGAGGCCATGGTCCTGGTACATGTAATTGAAACATGCGCTTGTAGTTTTATACGGTAGTCCTCATTTCACAAAAAGATGGTTACCTGAGATTCTCTCCCCACTAATCCTTATAACTAATATTTTAACCCTTTCCAGCCAGCGATTGCTTATTATCAGATGAATGCCTGATAGGCCTACTTCCTGATACTTAAGATACTTTTATCATAGTCATACGAAACTTCTGGTTTTTCCACGTTTATTTTCTTATTCGATTGTTGAAGTCAAGTTCAGAAAATTGCCTCATTTGAAGTGTTTTGTGATAAAATACTTTTTGTGCAGTTAAAAACGGGAGTCATACTAAATTTAACACTAGACTGTACGATAAGATAAAGAGCTTTTGATAGAATATATTTTGTATCGACCCTCTTTACAGTTTTGACTCAGCAAATGAAATAAAATTACACCTTAGACCCAACGAAGCATAACTCATTGTACTGACGACACCTTTTATCAAAGCGGGTACAATTTATGAATTTTTCATCGTTCTCTGCGTCTAAATGAATCTCAAAGTCATGTCAATTGACAATTGAACAGCAACAATTGATTTTATCTGTTTAATGAACTTTGTTCAGAAAAATGCATTTGTTTTGTCTATCAGCTTAACACATTTTCTTCTTTTTAACACTAGACCAAAATCAACCAATCTTACCACAAAGCATGCTTTGGAGAAGGGGTTTTCATTTGGTCAAATGAAGGACCAATCTCTCTATCAATGGATAATTTTTACTTAATGAATGGCATGAAACATGTCAGACAAATAACAACTGGGTTCGACAATGATAGGGGTAGGTTTTACACGTATCTACAATCAAGGTCATTATAACGATCATATACTTGGCTTAAAACTGAATTAAATAGGGTTGTTGAAATCCTGTAACATCAAACTGTTGGTAAGTAGCTATAGTTTGTCTCAATTTAAAAATTTATCATACTCATATAATGTTTAGGATACGTAAAGACTTATACAGGTGAAGATGGTACATAGGAAGTTAAGGATGGAAAAGATAACGTTTATATCCCGTTTGTGGTACAGTTAAAGTGATAGATGGACATTTTCGTCTTTACCATATAAAACAGTCAAATATGAAACAGAAATGATAGATCATATACTCTGTTTTATTTTGAGTTTACTTGGATACATGACATATGAATGATATATATAGAGAGATCTACAACGGACAGTATATTCAAGCCCAAAAGTCCATCAAACAATACAAAATTGGAACAAAGCAAACATCGACCTCCAAAACTCAAGAGGCGGGATCAGGTGCCATGTAGAAATGAGCAGACCTGTCACACCCGTTGTGTGATCCTTGTCATGATCGGGAAATAGCGGAAAAATCCGTCGTCAATTTAGTGTGTAAATAATTGCATAACAATAAGTATGAAAAACGTGCATTGGTGATGGTACCACTGGGTAGTGAAAAGCGTCTAGTGTGATGGGGATCGACCAGTAGATCAGCTATCGCCACTGGCTAGCCTACTTGTAGGTGAAAGAAAGAGTCGAGTGCGTAATTCTTTCCTTGCCAGTACAAAGCCTCTGCACTATCAAGACTCCTACAGTGCCTTCTCGTGGCAATGCACGGATACTGTGGGCACTCACCTCAGGCTGATCTGTAGGAGAGTATCAAGGACCCCAGAGATGCAGTGTGTAGGCCCATCGGCGTATGGATATGCCCTAGCACTCATTAACCTTGACCCAGCTATGGGAAAAATAGCTCTACTGCCTTGTAGATGACTTGGGAGAGCCAAAGTCTATGGGAGTAAAGCCAGAAAGAAAATCCGGGGAGAAGGAACTCGTTAGCATTGGATTGCAATCATCTATGGGAAGGACAACCCAGAAAGAAAACCCGGCTTAACAGAGTGGAGGTTTGGCGTACGGCTAACTACCCTACCCAGTAAAAAAGAACTAGTTACAGAAACTTCAGCAAATGTCATAAATAAAAACTGTGTCTGCGAAGACTTAAGCCTAAACACAGGCAATATGACATCTTCTATGAGATTGATTGATAGTCTTCTAAGGCCGAAAGAATAAACTTCGAGTTGGAGCATGGATTGTTCGCACGATGTACGAACAATCAAAGACAGCACAAGTTGCGGATGAAATGCAGAGATACAAGTTGGATATACTCGGAATAAGTGAATGCCGATGGATTAAATCAGGCAAAATTAGAATTACTAGTGGCCATACCATATTGTACTCAAGGCACAATGACAAACATCAAAGTGGGATTGCAATCATGATAAGCAAAGACAAGATCAAAACACTGCTTGAATGGGAACCAATTAGTGATAGACTAATTAGAGCAAGGTTAAACTCCAAATACTGTAAACTGACAATCATACAATGCTATGCACCAACAAATGATGCCGAAGAAGAAGTGAAAGATGAATTTTACGAGAAGTTACAGATGGTTGTCTCTAACGTCCCTCAGCATGACATGCTGCTGATAATGGGAGACCTAAATGCAAAAGTGGGTACTGACAACACTGATTGTGAGATATTTATGGTCAAACATGGATGTGGAATTAAGAATGGCAATGGAGAGCGCTTCATTGATTTTTGTCTCAATAACAACCAAATGATAGGAGGCACAATATTTCCTCACAAGGATATACAGAAGCTCACGTGGAAATCTCCAGATGGTAGAACAACAAACCAGATTGATCACATAACTGTAAACAGCAAATGGCGCAAATCCCTACAAGATGTTAGAGTATGCCATGGAGCAGATGTCAACAGTGACCACTATCTGTTGAAAGCCATTATAAAACTAAAACTTCGCAGAAATCCCAAAAAGCAGGAGACAAAAAGGAAGATAGATGTGGAAAAGTTAAAGATACCAGACACACGAAAATCTTTCAATCTGAAATTGAAGAACAGATTCTGTAAGAAAGTCTTATTGTTGTTGAAGATATTCAAGAAAGGTGGGACACGATCAAGAAAGTGTATATTGAAGCCGCCGAAAAAACTGTAGGCTACCGAACCAAGAAGAACAAAGAATGGCTAACACCTGGTACATGGGATAACATAGGTGAAAGAAAGAACATAATGCAGAAAATTATCAGTACGAAGTCTGCAAGGTTACAAGAACAACTACAAGCTTCCTATAAAGAAAAAGATAGAGATGTCAAGCGAAGTGCCAGGAGGGATAGTTGACAGTCTGGCACATGAAGCTGAACGAGCTGCTTCACATGGAGAAATGAGCACTGTTTACAAAATAGCAAAAAAGCTATGTGGTCGCACTACAACCCAACCTGCTCTTGTGAAAGATCAAGATGGTCATCCACTGGCAACAGAACACGAACAAGCCAACCGCTGGATACAATATTTCCAGGAAGTACTAAATTGCCCAGAGCCTGATGAACCAGCGAGTCCAGACCCTGCAGTTGAAGACTTAGAAATAAACTTAGAACCACCAACTCTCGAAGAAGTCCAAAACTATTAAAGCATTAAAGAATGGTAAATCCCCATTCAATGACTGCATACATGCTGAAATGCTGAAATCAGATATTGCAACATCATCAAAAAGGCAATTACATCTATTCGTACATATCTGGGAAAATGAAACAATACCACATGGCTGGAGTAAAGGACGCATTGTAAAGCTGCCCAAAAAGGGAGATCTCCAAATTTGTGACAACTGGAGAGGCATTACACTGCTCTCATTTCCCAGCAAGGTGTTCTGCAAAATACTGCTATACAGAATAGTCAAAGTGATTGAAAAGAAATTGAGAGAGGAACAAGCTGGATTTAGAAGAGGAAGAGGGTGTATAGACCAAATTTTTGCCATTCGTAACATTATAGAACAGTATATTGAATGGCAAATGCCACTGTATCAATTTCATTGATTTTAAGAAAGCTTTTGACAGTGTGCACAGGGAAACACTTTGGAAAATAGTAAGATCATATGGAATACCAGCAAAGATCTGCAACATCATGAAAACATTTTACTTAAACTTCGAGTGTAGTGTCATCCTGGAAAATGGAGTATCGGACTCCTTCAGTGTAAAATCTGGAGTATGGCAAGGATGCATACTATCACCAATTCTCTTCCTTATGGTCATTGATTGGATCCAAAGAAACACCATACAGGACAAAAAGAGGGGTATCCAATGGACAATGTTCAGTCGCCTAGAAGACCTGGACTTTGCAGACGATCTGGTAGAAGTATCAAAAAACATCATCCACCTACAAGAAAAGACTGATAAATTAAACTCCTTTGCCAAACAAACTGGGTTTAGCATCAATGCTAAGAAGACCAAGGTCATAACAATCAATGCACCAGTAGAACCTGTAACATTAAATGGAGAGGCACTTGAGAAAGTTGAGGACTACACTTATCTTGACAGTATCCAAAGTAAGGACAATGGCACTGGTAAAGACATAAAAGCACGTCTCAGTAAATCACGGACAGCATTTGCCCAGCTTCAGCCCATCTGGAAGTCAAACAACTACAGTCTGAGAACCAAACTCAACTTTACAACAGCAATGTCAAATCAGTTCTCCTGTATGGGTCTGAATGCTGGCGTGTTGTTGACAGCGACATGAGAAAAGTAGAGGCATTCAACAACAACTGTCTTCGAAAAATCCACCGTATCTTCTGGCCAAACAAGATCTCTAACAGAGACCTGCACAAGAAAAGCAAAAACAGGAGTACGAGGGCTGTACAATGAATAATGTCCTCGGTGCTCAGAAATAAGCAAACGACGCTTTTCAATGATTTAGTCTTCATGATTTTACTTATTAATCTCTTTTAATTGAAACACATGTCCGTAAGATTTTTATCCAATTTCTGATTGTTTTTAGGACTCATTTTTGGGTATGACCCTTAGAATACTGGAAAATGGCAGATCCAATGATTTCCTGGACTTGTTTTTTCCTTCTGAAAGGTGGTTTTTTTCAAGTTTGGAAATAGAAACAAGTCAAAAGGTCAAAGATCTGGCAAATATTGTTAATATGAAAAAACATTAACTTTCTGTTTATCCCGAAAACCCCTTTACTCTTCAGGACATGCGGGTTTGGACGCTGTCGTGAAGAAATTCACTGTAGTGGATTCCTGATTCTGGGCCCTTCCTCTAATAAACCTTTTGATTTTTTTTTTTTGCAAAAAATTGCTTTCTAGACTCCTCCAGATATTAAACTGTCTCCCCGAATACGAATTTGAACAACAATACCACCAATATTTAAGAAAATTGCATATTAATATGCCTTTGTGCTCTTGCATACCTTTGCTCTTGTCCGACTTTCGCCGTTTTTATCAAGTACATCTTTTGGTAAATTTTGTTTTGATGGTTTTAAGCAATAGATTCATATTCCAATATCTGTTTGAATATAAAACAAACGTGGATAACTACAATTACTGATATTTTAAAATAATTGCTAAGACTTTCGTACACGCTGTCGTTTTCACTCATTTTTTAAAATATAGGGTGACCTTTGAGTACCAAGCTTTTTTTTTTTTTTTACTGTCAAACGTTTCTTAAAAACAGGGTAAACTACTCCCGATATGATGTCTATCAAATTTGCTATGTGTCTTAAAGCCAATCATACATCATCAAATATCACTGGAATTTGGCAAACAGTACATACGTTGTAATAATTTTTGTTGGCAAGGAGGGTACCCATCTTTGATGCCCATTATATAATTTTTTATCATTGAAATCCACCTGCTCATTTGTCTATAAAACAGGAATCGGTTGCTGTAAACGTCACATATTTCAGTGAATATTTCTTTGGGAATTTTAACAAGTTTTTCAGCAGCTTTAATGTAGCTTTTATTTTCACTCTAGTTTACCGATTCTTTACCATTCATTTATAATGCAGTGTCTCAGCTTCTCACGATGAAACTATGTGATGAAAAGTGGTCACATAAACTGTTATAAATTCAGTAAAGATTCAATAATGAGAGAAAGTCAAGTTTAGTGTCATATGATATCTGTATTGTATGTCACACAGTTCAGGACATTATTTATTGAACAGCCCTCGTATAACAAAAAGAAATCAAGCAAAGAAGAATAAGATGGCTGGGACACGTGATGAGAATGCCCCAGAGCAGGATACCCAAATCAGCCTTACACTGGACACCATCTGGAAAGAGGAAGCGAGGTAGATCATGGAGAAGAACAACATGGAGAAGAACTAAAACATCAGAGTTAGAAAAAATGCGCTACGCTTGGGGGCTGGCACAGTATGTGGCAAAGGTTAGAGGAAGATGGAGACAGCTTGTTGAAGCCTAATGTTCCATAGGGGACGAAGAGGATAAGTAAGTAAGTAGTAAGTATGAAAAACGTCAGTCCTCATTTGACTCAATGATGGGATGTATTTGCTGACAAGATCAGTGAATAAACCATAGAACTTACGAAACGAAATGATAACTTTAAACGAGAATACTGATATTCTTGTTTCAGCAACTTGTTTTTCAATCATTTAACTCGTTTTAGAAATTGTTCATACGTAGAACATGCTCTCGCGTATCGAATCAACAGAGAGATATAAACCCCTTACGCAGGTGATAAAGGTATATTGCTGTTTCAGTAAGGGAAGTTGACGATTGAAAAGGTAAAGTCATCGCATTTATCATAGAGTTCGGTCGTTTGATTACCATAAACTTTTTTCAAATAAAATATCTAAATAACAATCTTTTCCATCGTTAAATTTACTAATATATGAAATACTATTTTACTGTCACCTACTTATGGACTTTTTGTCCCCAGACTTATTCGCTACTGAAGAGTCGCTCTGCAAGATTACGATCAATTTTTAAACCAAGGCAAAGTTCTCACAGATAAGTTGATGTTACAGGAATATCAACAACCTCGTTTTCATTCATCATTCCGCAAATTCTGTGTTAGTATAATGACCTCGTTAACAATAATAACCTACCATTGAATCGGTTTTTTTTTACTGACTTGTTTCATACCAATTGTAAAGTCTTTGTTTTTATACTAAATTGAATACGAGATATTCCGCCAATATGCTAGTACTAGACTCACGGCGGGTGTGTACGGTCACTAATGGAGGATGCTTATTCCTCCCTTGCATCTGATACCATCTTTGGATTGGATTAAAAAAAACAAACCTGTCTAACATTTAGCAGAAGGTTAACTTTATACAAATGAAGAAATGAATGATAAACTTCTATGATTTTTTAATGAATAAAATTAATGATACATTATCATTATTTTGTTCTTTTATTTGTATTTTAACTCGATAAGAATGATGCTCTTCTATTAAGATTTCACGAATAATTGTTTGATGGTTAGTCTAAATTGTTTGTTATAAACAAAATAAATTACTGCATTTGTTGCATTGCTTATGCAGTATGTTTTAACTAAAACTTCATAGAATACCCTGTTAGTAAAAGAAAGATCGTCAATGTTTACAACAGAGCTTTTAAGAAGAACCTGACTAAGGAGATAAGGAAAATAGCCAAAAAGAAAGGACAATGTAACAACAGAGAGTGTCACGGTGGTTTTAGTCAGCTGGGCTTTTCTCCGAAATTTAGAATGGCTGTTCCATCGAATCTCGTTCAGCATTACGTGACCACAATCTTTCGAGATTGAAAACAGTGATGGTGATCTTCTACTTTCTTGTATCTGTAAGCTGCCTTGTATGCTGTTATCTTGTGAAGAAAATGATTGTCCGCTTTCTACTCGAGGCATATTGCTATCTTTTAGTTGAAATTGAAATCGCTTCCATTGCGAAATACGTTTAAACACTTTCGTGTATAAATAGAACAGAATGCACAATGATGTCACAAAAACTGTTAAAAGAAAGCCGTAATATAGACCCACGAACATAGAGGATTTAACGTCATCAGCTATAGCACATGTATAACCCACAAGTCCTTGAATGCATTTGTTTCTCACGGTCGATTTACCATAAATGCAAGCTGTTGTCCATGAAATTACTGTTGCAGTGGTAATGAGAACGAGCACTCTGATTTTTGGATTTGCATTAGAGTACGGTATTGGGGAACATATTTTCTGATATCTGTCTAAAGCGATACAAATTAACATTAGTCCTTCACAGCTGTATGTAAGCATGGAAACGCTTCGAAAGATTCTGCAAGCAAGATCATTGTCAAACAGCACTGGATTTCCTATGACATATATCTCAAACGGGATGCTGAAAAAACAGCATGCTAGATCAAAAATAGCCAGCCAGAGAATGTAAATGTTGGCCGTTGTTCGTTTAAACTTGGTACCGTAGGCATAAACTACAAAACCATTTCCGATCATACCGACGAACATGATTATTCCTGAAAATATCATGGCGGCAATGTTATGGGAAGCTTCTTTGTAGTTCCACATCCACAAAATCAACTGCATGTCATACTGTAATGATACATTGACCGA
>NW_026927410.1:0-30590 GCF_032062105.1 Saccostrea cuccullata | reverse complement strand
TTGGTAAAGGATTAACAAATCCCGAGGCATTAACACCTAACGAGCAACAGTTATTTCGACAGAGACACAGATTGTCAATTGGAATGTCTTAATCCTATTTCAAAGGGAATGAGATAAATAAGACACAATTAATTACAAATAAGCACATATTAAAAACAGATTAAGAATTTCACAGATGAACGTCAGAATTTAGTATAAAATATATTAAAAAGTTATTTAATTCAAAAATGTTAATTTTTCTCGGTGATATTAACATAATAATAAGGCAGAATGCGGACTTGTCTAGTAAAATATTTTACGAAGAAGTGAAAATTGTAAGTCATTAGTCCGTCGAACCAGTGCTCACAAATATTTATTTCGAACCCTCTATAAGCCACCCCCCCCTCCCTCTATCCACACACGTTACATGAAAAAAAAATCTAGTATACCGGTATTTGAATATGATTTATAAAAATGTGTAAGTTTTTCGAATGATGCAAATTTCTTTGTCCATTTGATCAATTTTTACCCGTCCCGTAATCATTATTTATTTGATTCAGGTTTTATTCTTTTCAAAAGATTAAGACTATTCGCTAACTGTAGGTTCCCACTATCTTCCGTGACGAGTTACCATTCATCTCTCTCTCCCCCTCCTCCTCTCTCTCTCTCTCCAAAAAGTCAATGTATCGATCCAGGCAAAGTTTAAAATACATGTATAGTTAAACTCCGGCTGATTTTTTTACTGTCATAATACTGCTGCATATAAATTGTGTTTGATTTTTAATTATTCTTAATTACTGAGAAAAAGTTAAGGAAATATATTATGAACTATTTTTATTTGATTGATAATCAAACAAATTCCTCACTCAACTGTCCCACACACACACTAACACGACTTATAAAAAAATATTAGGAACCAGTAATTTTTACAAAACTTTGGATGTAATGTACCCCTTCTCATATATTTATTTTTTTGCTTAAATCTTTAATCAATTTGTGCCTTTCCCGGGTTGGTTTTTACACCAATCTTCTTTTTCATTAATCGTTAAATTTATCTTACGTCGGTATATTAAAAAAATTATTTATTTAATCTAAGAAGAGGTTGAAGGATTGTACATTGCATATTTGTATTACGTATGTGTTGGTGTTGAATTTCTCAAATTCAAACTGTCTTGAAGAAGAGTCTACCTGTCGCGTAATGTTGCGTAACTAACTTCCAGTGAAAACCGGCGAGTGTTCTTCTGTATAATTCAGCAGTGACACCTATTGTCTTCTTTACCCGCTACTGTACACACTCGGATCGCCTCCGACGATTTCTTCTACACACAGGTGCTTCACAGAGTTTCCGATTGTATGTTGAATGACTAGAGCCGAGCTCGTTGCAAAGCAACGAGTAGGTCTTCCGTCGGAGCTGCGGACAGGGAGAAGTGACCATCGACCTTGAGTCAAGGTCATGTCACGTTCTAATGTTAAAGCAATATTTTAAGGGCAGATAACATCTTATATGTTCTACTACTTAAAAAGTGGATAGTAAAGTTATTTTTGCGACCTTGGCCTTGACAAAATGACCTTGCGTCACAGCATGACACACGCTGGTGATGTCAGAGCATATCCCATTTGTGTGCTACTGTATTGACAAATTCACACATGTTCTTTCAAACAATGCATCCAGCCAGAACATCTTATCCTAAATGACCTTGATTCAAGGTAATGACACACTCTGCATGATTTAAGCTTTACTCTTTTTTTCAATAGCCCTTGTCACAGCTAACATGTGTAAAACAGGTATGAGAGAGCTACCCTTTCTCTATCAAAAGTTATGGTCAAATTATTATGTTATGTTTAAATGGAAAAACGAATCAAACGTCAAGGTCAAAGTTCATTATAAACTAATACATACAGTCATGTGATTTTTGTGTAATATGAAAGTCATATCTCTTCTCATTCAAAAGTAATAATCAAAGCTAAAATTGTGAAAAGTAAGCCAGGCCTCAAGGTCACGTCAAAAGTCAGTGTATTTAGAAAAGTGTTGTCTCAGGTAATAAAAAAGGGTAAAATAAAAGGCCTCTTTCTTCTCGTTCAAAAGATATGACAGTTTTTCAAGTACATATGCAGTATATGTACGTTGGGATTCAAGACGCGGAGACCGGTCCTTAATGAGAGCATATACACAACTGTATATAGTTATGAGCTACATGTAGGTGGTGTTGTAAAAGGATTAAATTCGCCTGATTCCACTTTAATTTTTTTAAAATTCTAATCTTTGCGCTGCTAGCGATTTTTATTGTTTAAACTGTCTTTTGGGCTGAAATATTGTTCATTTTCTGGGTATTCTGCGTATGCTCAAAGGCGGTCAGCACCACATGCATCTTACATGTATAAAATCAAATGTCGAGCCTTTCACTTTCACATAAATTTAACTATATTGCCAGGTAAGAGAGCTACTGTACCACCAATTAAAAAGTGAATATATTAATTTTGCACAAAAAATATGCGCTGAAGCTATATATTTCATTATCGGTGTTTTTCAAGTGCAGCAATCTAAAAATATTACTTACCGTGTGTCTCTAGCACATTCCTTCAATTTTACTACAGCAAAACATTCCTTGCAAACTTTCTTTAATAGTCATCCTAAGCTGAATTTTAGATATCGAAAATATCAACTAATTATTCTTCCATTTTGGGTGGAAAAATAAATCGGCCCAACAAGCTTCTTGCAAATGTCAAGTACTTGGTACTTGATAGAGGTATCTGGAACATTTTGAAATCCATCTTTTGTGCAGTTGAGGTAAGAATTCTGAGAAATTATTCCAGAACCAAATGCAACTTTTTGTACGCAATTAATATATACTTTTAATATGGGTGGCACTGTAGCTCTCTGGTGATCCATCCCAATTTTTTTTCAACTAGCGAGCTACACATCTGCAGCTAGCCATTCACCAAATATATTCTATAAAAATTATGATTTCATCTTGTTTGTAACTTGCTAGAAATATAGTGTAAAAATCCAGAAAGGAAATTATGAATATTAGAAATGATCTTTATTAATTGTCGGAAATTCTGAAAAGCTTGGGATGTATATAATTTTTTCAAGAGCTCTTCCATGTAAATTATTCTGCATATTCTTACAATGATCATGTGCCTGTAAAATCATATCAACATGATATTCTTTTTATTTGACGAAATAAAAGAAATACATAGATCTAAGCATATCATTCCGTACAAAACAATTGTAAATTATGTAATTTTCGATTTTTTTAAAATGTCTCTCCCACTTACACACCCCTACTAATGTGTTCGGAACCTTTTATTTTTCGGTGTTCTGCACATTATAAAACCCGATGAGTTCAGAGTACCCCTGACAGTAGCTCTGGCGAGAGCTTGCGAGACTTCAACGAGATAGGGTAAATTATTCACGGAAATGTGGCTAGGAAGTGACTAGCACGTGGAGACATGGTAAACAGAAAAGTTATGTTGCGTTTTAGTTTTCACCATCCAATAATATAATTCTGTAGAAATGTACTTCAATCGATTTTTCTTGAATCCATTCAAGTTTACATTATTTTAAGTATTCTCTATGATCCAATTTTCTGCTGTCAAGAATTAAAATTTCTGTTTGGACAAATATTTTGCATGGGAACCGGTACTATATTTTTTGGCGTCAGATTAGCAAATGAGGCAGCAATGTAACTTTAACTGACAAATCGGATATTATGGGTTACTATACGAATATTACGGGAATTTGACGCTTGATAAATTCCTTTGTTGTACTATCGGTGAATACATTTGCCAGGTGGATTCCCTGGCCAACATACCTGTATGTAAAAAATGTTTTGTCCATTTAAATGCATACGAGAAGCTGCTCGTTTTCCTTACCCTTGAATTGCTGGTGTTCTGAACTTGACATGAACTACGTATACATTTTATTAAACAAATTACAAATTAAAAACGCCCGTGATATTTTCATAGTTTCTAATGTTTGCATTTTTTTCATAAGAACATTCTTTTTTATTTTGCACTCCATTGACATGATCATACTCGTAGATTGACCTGAACCACGTGTTCGAAGTAACATGTAAACATGTATTTGGCGTAAACGTATTCAATCAACAATGTTGGTCAGTTGCCCGTGAGAAGATCCTCTGTGCGCATTAATAGCCATAACCATATTAGGCAAAGAAAGGTTTGTCGGTGTAGATGATATTACACATTTTTTTACCAGCTTATCGGTCGCTAGTGTTCTGTATATTTTTGCAGTTAACTATAAGATGTATTAATTGTTATTTACCCCCCCCCCCCCCTTAAGCCACCCATTTCTGTTGAAAATCATGAAAGTCTTTTAGAAAGGTGTGGAAACACACATTTTTCACAGGACATGTTTTCAGAAGAAACAGACTATAGCAATTTCCTGTTTACTGCTAATTTTATTTATAAAACCGGATCTACCCTATAACCTTTGAATAGGTGAACCTAAACCACGTGTCTTGAATTTAAATCACAATAACATTAGTAGGGGTGTTACAATTTACTTCGTACATTTATCATGTTTTAAATATATTCGCTACATGTAATTTAAAGAACATCGCAAACTCTGGAACCGGTACACACAAATTAGATTAATTATAGCTTGATTTAGGCCCGTATACATGTACCAATCGCAATGACTTAAAAATGGAGATGGAAATCATCCATGCTATGTGTATTATAACAAAGTTGCAGGCGTGAGAATCCCGACTTTTTAAATATCGAAACTGTAATAATTAACATCAAAAGGGAAGATTGATTAATTGATTGATTTAATATTGTTTAAAGCCGAGTCGGCAATATCTCAGCCACACTTCGGCGGATAAGTTTATTTTTTGACCGGTTTCTTGAAAGTTTTTGGTTTCTCTGGCGGCCCCAAATGAACCTACTCTTTTTCGAACTCCAGAGAAACGATATTTTAGGTGCCGAGGGGGTTGTTATCCATGACACGGGGCACCATTTAATGTCCCATCCGACGGGCTTAAAATTTAAAAATATGTAAGCTGTTATAAATTTGTAAACTGTTAAATATAAAATGATCTAAATATATCTCATAAAAGTGCACTAATCATTTCTATATTTTATAGTAAAAATCAGTTTCATGTAAATATTCCAAAATTGCATGTACATCAATATTTGTAAAAAGTTCGTGTATGGTTTTTGTATTACCAAAAAGTCTACTTCGGATGGGTGTAAAATCAGAACATTCTAATAAAATATGATTCACTGTTATCGGACAGTCACAGGATATACATTCCGACTGAGACCAAAAGGGAAGAATGTAATATTTATGTACGCGCAATTAAAATTTCTGTCAAATTCGCAGATCATTGTTGGAAAATTCTAATGGGATAGCCCATCCTGTGTCACCTTTTCAGTGTACGTGGTTGATGAACTCGCCCATACACTTTGTAATCTCACCTGAGCAGCGGAGAAGAGGGTGAAATCGTAGCATGCACTAGCCGTTCGTCATATAGAATAGAATGCACATTTACAATGAATATATTTGAATACATATTTATTTTCAACAAAAACCTTCATGTATGTTTGTAGAAATATTCTTTACGATTCACGCAAAAAATATTTTCTTTGATTTTCAACAGTAATTAAATAAATGTTGCAGAGGAAACATGATAGCGTGTAAAATTTCTATAATACCAAAGCTATAAGTGGTCTAGTATACAAAATAAAAACTGCCGTTCTATTTTCTTCAGCTAGGTTGTCCTTTGATCGGAGAAATGGTTGTATACATGTAAATTTTGTATGTAAAATGTGTGCAGCTTAAGACTGAGTTATTTAAGGGGGATGTCGGCCACCTTTAGTGAAGTGAGAACAAAATGTAAACATTTCTTCAAATGGCTAAAATACATTATATTTTGATCAAATTTTAAGTCCTTATGATAAATATACAATAAATATGCATAACTGAATACATGTTGTGTATATATAATCTATACTTTTGCAGAAAAATGCTTTTGATATGCTCTTTAGAACTGCGCAGCTACAGAATTCAGCAGAGCCTTAAAAAATCCAAAAAAATATGCAAACTGTGCATTAATGTTCTCTCTACAACCATTTGTTGAGAAAATGTCTAAATTTTGCACTTTTAAATGATAATTTCAAGTTCAAAACAAGGTACCGTTGTCTTCAAAAAGAGTGCAAAGAACCATGAAAGTAGTTCATGGATAGCAGCACGTGGTCTATTTTTAGCACAGAAATTTGTTTTCCAGACCTCTTCTAAATATGGAGGGACATAACAATCTTTAAATGTGGAAGAGAATTACAGTTGCAAAATATTTCAAATAATATGAACACTTTTAAAGAGGAAAGGTGTTATGGTGTTGCTTGAAGTAATTTATTTAGTATTATTATCGAACAGTTGTTAAATAGTGTACGTATTGATATATAAAAAAAAATCTTAAAGTCTTTGATTCCAGGTAAGGAAAAATGAGCACCATC
The DNA here is from genome assembly GCF_032062105.1 of Saccostrea cuccullata. Taxonomy (NCBI): domain Eukaryota; kingdom Metazoa; phylum Mollusca; class Bivalvia; order Ostreida; family Ostreidae; genus Saccostrea; species Saccostrea cuccullata. Next base: position 24,128 of record NW_026927410.1, on the reverse strand, counting down.
AAAGTTAAAAATTAAGAGTTTCTAAGTTTGCCATAGATAACTTATATTATCTATCAAAATTTTAATTATCACCTATGAAACACAAAGAAATAAGACACATATAATCGATTTGAATGACCTTGTTTTAATACCTACTAGTACGAGGGGTGATAAAAAAGTTCGAACTTTCTCTATATCTACAAAACCACAATTCAGATTAGAAACATAGCCAAACACAAGTTCTATAAATAGCATATGCTGAAGTTTTGCTCCTTGTTTGTGATATCACAATCTGAAAATGACGTCATGTAGGTACTTGTGACGAAAATTCTATTTGCCCATATTGTCAAAATTAAAATTTTACAAAGTAAAGAAAAAAAATCAACATAATTAAATATTTTATACCATCTTTAAAATGACGTTTGGTGGTCCTCCCAACTCAGGGAAAAATTATTGGGTCCGTATTTATAGGTTTGAAAGAAATTCTTTAAATTTAAACATAATTGTTGACGGAAGAAAAAGAAAAAAAATATCGTGTAATGGGATGTAAAAAAAAAATGAGTCGGGCCATTTCCAGGCAGTAGATCGGGAGAGAGGGTAACCAAATATTTTTATAACAAGTGGTCTTATTAGGCTAGTACATATTCCATCAAGTACTTAGTAATGCAAAATTTTTGAATCTTTTGCACTATTTTGAAAAACAAACATAGGATTTTCGGGGGGGGGGGGGGGGGGGGGGGCTCTCACTTTTTTTTGCGATGATAGACATAGCATATGCAATGGACCTTTCTTTGCAAACATTGTACTCGCTTCTAAATTTCGAAGAAACAACTCAATATATTTTATCAAGCTTCGTATGTTCAATGAGCGAGAGCTTACAACGTTGTCAACATAATGAGACATGATGCGTTTTTATGTCCAAATATTATTCCATACAATGTGTTGGTCGCCTGAAGGAAATCCTATAACTGCCTATTTTTTCTATCTAACTTCTAAACAAAATATACATATGTACCAATTTTGGAATGTAAGACATGTAATTACAATTTGTTTTTCATGCACCGCATATTGTTTAACATTTTCAAATTAAATGCTAAGCATCCTCCTTGCAGTGCCCCATTTGAAAATAACTTCTATCGCCACAGAAAAAAGACCCGCCGTAAACACATATGTTTAGGACATTTATATCTTTTTTTCTTGAGTTTTAAAGAAACCAACAAATTATCAAGACTTGTTCCATGAAAAATTAAATATAATCATGGTAATAAACGGATCTATCCACAGCAGATATACGCACATGCCAACCACGTGCTCAGTGGAATAATTTTAACGAGGAAACTCGAACTGTAAACAGAACAGTTTTTCCCGATTTGCTGGAGTGGGGTTAAAATCGCGTTTTTTCAATAATCAGATGATGCGATGCAACAAATAAAAGTAGTAAGTAATATAACCTAATGATTATTACTTAGTAATTTCTTGTCTTGATGTTATTATGGTCGCATTTATTATAAAATCAATGTTATTCGAACTCGGTGTGACAGAGGAATGGCGGACGAAATAAACACATTGCCTCAGGAAGACACCCATATGAAAAATCAAATTTTCAAGAATTATGGATAATGACAAGAAAAAAGAGAAACAAATGGTTGTAGCCATATCATCAATGAATCAAACTAACACCATTTTCAATGCATTTATCATCTCGTAAATGCTGTAGCTGTGCAGTTCTAACATGATTAATTTCCTCCTAATTAAAACAAAATAAACTTAATTGTTTACTAATTTTGGTCTCTAATAGTAGGTAATTAGTGCATTAGCACTTTGAGTAACTTTGGGCTAGTTTAGTGGAGTATTAAGCGCATTCTTGGTGTTTCTTCTTTTACACCAGAATAGATCCAATATGGCTTGTACATCCCCCTTAATGCTATTTTATGTTTTTCTATTGACTTACAATTTTGTTTGTTTCAACATTAAACGGAAATCAGACAAAAATTACATGCGCAAATGGTTTACACACAACACAGTCACTGTGTATCGAACTCCCTGAACGTATATACGGGTCAATGCGCGATCGATGAATGGGTTACATAACTGTAAACGGTACACAGAGCAGCCAAGGTCCGAGAAGAATTTACGATGGATGTATTAAAAGACAGTGAATTATTCTAAGCTTGAAAGCTCTATTAAAATATTAATAGCATGCTATACATTGAATAATAAACATGATAAACGAAGGAAATTAAATATGATTTTTTTCCTTACTCCCATCTTTTAAAAAAATAAATAAAAGGAGAAAGTTGTCTCTGTAAATTCTGTAAGGCATTAATCCACCTCGAGAATGCGTTAAGAACCTTAATTATTTCAACAAAGTTTAACATTCAATTTAGTTATGTATATTGTTTCTATCCAGTTATTTCAGTTAGACATGTTACACGCATAAAGAATTCTTCTACACTTGCCGAACAAAATCACTTACCTGTACATGGACTATAAAGTTTTCTGCTCATTTAATAACAAATGGCCCGAACAGAAAAACGTTTTCATGAGTTCAATAAGATGTTAAAGAACCCATTTCAAATCGATAACCATATTGAAATATTTACCGTTTTTGAGTTATAAAGTAAAATAAAGTAAAAACTTTCAAGTGCCCTTGACCCCTAATTTGAGGGGCCAGCCCCTTTTTATTGATGTCAAATAATAGATCTTCAATTTATGCACATTTTTTATTCAACATGTCTTAACAAAATTTTTTTAGTTTAAAAGATACACAAGGAAATATATGTAAAATTTTCTTTTAGGCACTCTCATTTTTGACCCCTATCTAGCACCGTTTTGAGCGCAGAAATCGAAAAATGAAAACCGATGTGCACAACTTCAATCCTTTTATTATCTTAAATCAGTAGAACTTCTGCTCCAGCTTTAGCTGTCTCTGAGCCTTTGTCTGGAAACTAAAGCCTATACATTTTTGTTTAAAGGGAAATAACTCAAAACCGGAAGTGACTTTTTGAAATTTTAGAAAGCATTCTGAAAAAGTTTATTTACGTCTATAAGCTCTAAAAATTTGAGCGAAATCCGTCAAGAAATGAGCGAGTTACGAGGTCTCAAAGTTGGCGTCTAGAAAAAAAAAAAGAATAATAGGAATAATCTTAACCATCAGAATCAGTAGAAGGTCTTCCGCCTGTAATTAGGCTGGATACCAGCTAAACGACTTGAATAATTTTGGACGAATAAAAATCACAGTGTTACCGTAAAATCATGATACTGGTTTAAATACCGAACAAAGCTATGAAACGTCGATTTATTAAGTTAATTAAATTTATTAATTTTTTGTACCTAAACAGATAAAAAGGAGTACAAACTTAAACACGACAGTATTAATTGTGTGTTCTACTTTAATAAAATAAATAAATACATGTTCATCGTTCTTCATTTAGTTCGCACGTGCCCCCCCCCCCCCCCTATTTTAATTTGAAAAGACAAAAAGAAACTAGATCCATGTGAACGTCTACCGACACTCTAATTGAAAAGAACATTGATATTAATTATGTTCCCCAAACGAAGTTGGGGAACATATTGTTTTTACTCTGTTTCTTATTATTATTAAGGTCTTCCGTCTTCAGCGGAAGACCTTCTTGTTATTCTTAGGTTTCTTTTCCACTATTTTTATTAAGGTCTTCCGTCTCCAACGGAAGACCTTCTTGTTATTCTTCGGTTTCTTTTTCCCTATTATTAAGGTCTTCCGTCTTCAGCGGAAGACCTTGTTATTCTTCGGTTTCTTTTTCACTTTTTTCTTACCTATTATTAGGGTCTTCCGCTTCCTTCGGAAGACCCTACTGTTATTCTACTGTTTCTTATTATTATTTTTTTTTTCCCGCTCGATTTTTGACAGGCGATTTCTCAAAGACCTTTGGACTGATTTTTATGAAACTTTCAGGTTAGATACCTTGTAATTAAACCTATTTACACCTGTTTTCAATTTTTTGATGCATGCCTTTAATTGTGAGTTATTGCCCTTTAATTGATAATTTTGATGTCTCGTTTCCACTAAAAATCTCAAGAACGACGTAGGATATTTACACGAAAGTTGGAGAACTTGTAGCCAATACATTGTAGATGTGCAGAACGATAAAATTATAAGCTGATTTTCTAAAGTTTGGAAGCTATAAAACGGCAAATTTTAGTAATTTTTTTTCTTGAATTTTTGCTACTTTTTGTGTAATAACTTTTGAACCGAGAATAATTTGGTAAGAAATATATAACAAAAGTTGTGTGTAATTACGAGAGCTTTCATATTAGATTAATGAAAAGGGGCTGGCCCCTATAATTAGGGGTTAATAGCTCATACACGTTTTTTCTGATAGCTAAAAATATTGGTATATTATGAAAAAGTTTGACTGAAATAATTTCGAACTTATAAAATCTTGTCATTTGATATAAAAAGAAATAAACTTCCAGCTATATTTAATTGTTTTTTATATAAAACAAGTACATGTATGTGAGAAACCTTTCAGGAACAAGTTGTCTACTATAGCCAGCCAAGCCTTTACTGCATACATGTGCACATTTTTAGTTGATGCATCTAAAAGATATAGTTTTGATTCGGTGTTTCTTTGTTTTCTTTTTATTCAAATAATTTTAAAATGTGATGATGTACACAACAATAAATAGTACCTAGTTTAGAGGATTTTTTCGCGCTTGTTTGTAAACAACGCGCGGCATTGTGGGAAATAGGAAGGTACTAAAGACGCGATGTACTAAACACTTATTTGACCTGATTCAAATTTGTCTGTAAATGTTCCAAACAATTGAATTTTTGTATAGCATATGCCTCGAAGTCATAAAGTCTGTACATAAGTAATTTGAAATACTCAATATTACCATTTAATTAAAAATTAAAACGTCAGGTAAATATCAGGTCTCTAGTATATCCCGTTTTTAGTGTGCCCCTTCGAGTCGACGTCGGACACATGTTTGTCATGGTTTACAAACTGAAAATAGAATGATTTGTGAAGTTGAACATTTTCTCACAAAGAATCCGCTTGTAGACATGCACACTCATTTAATCTGGAGCTACGAAGTACTTTGTCACTTCTCTGGAACATTATTCTAAGCAGAATTATCCCGATTCATATATTCTAAGAATCTTATGTGAATTGTTTACGAGGAAATTCTGACTGTCACATTAACAAGGATGAACACTCTTGACTCTGCTTCGGATTCCCCAGTGATAATTGTATCGAGTGATGAAAGAGCTGACGGCGACATTTTAATGTATGATTGGCTTGGACCATTGGAATGAAGGTTAGAATATTTTTATTACTTAAAATTTACACTACTGATTACATGACAGTGACGTACATTGATGTTATTAGAAATACACAGACACACCGATATATTATCTGTTTTACAGTTCAGACGCTCTCTGTTTGCCTTGTAAATCCCCACAGCTTTATATTTTATTTTTATTAAATTTGAGGATGTAATTTCAACAGTCCTACTATCTATCATAGTGATCATACTCTATAATTCAAACTGCACTTAATGTTACAGAATATATTCAACTAATTATATATTGACAGTGTGACTGTAAGGGTGAGGGCAGATACTTATTTAGTTTTAATTTAGATTGTGCTTGTCAAGCCGCATTTGACATTTGGTGCATCCATGCTCAATGTTCACACTGAGAGTTTATTCAAATGTTTAATTCGAATGAATTCACTGCTCGTTAAATTACTTCCCATTAGCTCCATGTGAACATGAGTAAGGATATCTAATTCAAATTAAATAGAAATGAATTTTGAATGTAGCTTAAACATGTTAAAGAAGCTAAGCACTGTGTGTCCAAAGTATACTGCGGAAAAATTGTGTGGAGCAATGTGCAAGTCACAATCTTCTTTTGCCAAGGTGTTATCATAAGAGCTCGCATTATGGGCAGGGATTTGTGCTGCTGTCTGGACTCGCTATAAATAGATGTTCTCAAAAAGTCTTAATTATTTAACATCATACTTTACTGACAAAAAAAGAACAAATATTGCTCAGTTAAATTGCAAAAGAAATTTGTTTAAAAAAATTGAAATAATAGAAAGTTTGCATTTTTGTTTGATAAGACTGCTGTAATGGTTTAATGTTTGTTTATTTGCCTTAATCATACATTTTTCAGTCATTTCATGGTGCCACCACTTGGGATGGTATTAGCTGCAAATAGGGCCTATAGACTTGTACTCAGCACTTATTGCCTTTAAGAAGTATGAGATCCATTTTGTGCTAACACCTACCGTGACACAGAATCTTGGTTTATGCAGTCTCATAGGAGTAACCTGTCTAAAGCATTTAGCAATGGGATTGGAACCTGCAACGTAAGGTTCAGCTTCTTATTGATACTTTGATTTATAATATTTATTTGAGAATTTCACTCATTCACATACTTAGAGATGTTGATATATATTGTTGAATAGCATCAATTTAGACCTTTAATTAGCTAAGTAAACATGTACTGTGAGGTTTTTAAGGTCTCATTCATTTTATATGCCAGATGCATGTTAAGGAACATTACTGCATAAATGTTTTTGTCTTAAAGAGGTTAAGCCACGAAATACAAAATACGGCCTAGTTACCAAAATAAATGAAACTCTCTCAAATAGAACTCAAGGGTTTGTAGGTTATATTGCAATTTACCTTTTAACAATATCTTTTCTAGTTTTCTTTTTAGAGTCCTTTAAAGTTGGTATTGTATTCCAAGTGAATACCACAGAACGTCATATAACGTTAACGTTTTATATTATGTTGTAACGTCATGACGTTTTATATTATAACGCCATGACGTTACATTATCTATATAAGGTAACATTAATGTTCATGGTTGATAATCCATCAAACTACGCCTTAATTCAACTATTTAAAAAAATTTAACATATTTCCTGTGAATTTCTATTTGAGATGACTAGTAATTGCTTTCTAAGTCACCGTCGTCCAATAACTAAAGGTGTCCGAGCGGCAACCAAGCCATTATCATTTTTTTTAAAAATCGGTTTCTCATCGTATATCACATCGCTGGATAATGTGACTGATACTTAACTTAAAGCTATTTTTGTGCCAATCATTTTTTTTTTTGAGTAAAGTAAGACATAAAAAACGCTACAGATTTATACATGGAAAAGAATCGACTCGTCATAATTGTAGATGAGTGAAAGAAGTATTGGCTTTAAATTACACATATTGATTATTATCCAGTTCCCATTATTTTATTTTACATATACTCAGTACTTATGGTTGCAGAATTATATGCATCTCTGACATAAAGCATGAACTAATATGTTGAATGTATCAGTTCAATGTTTTTTTATAATAATGAGATTAAAGTCTTATTTCAATAAATTCTTTTACAAATAGTACATTCTATAAACCTCAATACCTCATGTATTTGCTTTTATAAATGACATCTTTGTTTGCACAATAATTCATGTAAATGTTCAATGTTGTCATTTTCGATATCCAGTAATTTGCACTCTTTGCTTTAAGACAATATACACTCTTTGATTATCAGTCACCCTCTGTTGTATGCTATCTGTAGCTTTTAACACAACTGCATGGTAAGCAGTTGGTAGTGCGTTATGCATTGCATGGATCATTATGATTAACCAGTCACTTTTAGCAAAGAAACTGAGGTTTCTATATAGTGTGACACTTTGTAATGGATATACATGTAATATCTTAGCATAATGAGGAACTCTCTCTCTCTGTATTTGTTTTCCTTTAATTCTCTTATCTTTTTTTTAAATGAGGAAAGTCTGCAATATCACCGTTTTAAAAGAAAACAAAGCACTCTCGCAAAGAGTGCATCTATAAATCAAAGCAGAATTTTATGTCAATTTTGATGCAAATTACGTCGCTCCTTTTCGCACAGCACAAAACTCACTCACCCATAAACAAACAAACCCACACACACTTGTGTTACTTTATCCCCTCGGCTCCAACTCCATTAAGAGGGGGTATTAATGAAAGAGGTTGCAATATCAGTGTTTTAAAAGAAAAGAATATCAGAAGGTTTTGCTGAAGTAAAAAAAAACCAAATTTTTTGATCAATGTAACTAAAAAGAATTTCTCTCTCTCTCTCTCTCTCTCTCTCTCTTGGAGTTTGTGTGTGTTTAGGGGGATGTTTGTTTTCTAGCTTTCTCTTAAAAAGGGTTTAAAATACCTCATTTAAATAAAAACAAAAACAAATCTATATATATACATATATTAAAAAAATATTTATTCAATATTAAGAATTTGAGATACAATGTTACACACATATTGGTATTATACTGTCTGTGCAATAAGTGGCCTATTATCATGCATACATCTTACTTACTCAGAGTATTGAAACTGCATACATCTTACTTACTCAGAGTATTGAAGCAGCTGCTTCTTCTCAGAATTAAAATTCTTTTTATGATGTGATTTATTTCCACATTTGCCAAATACAATTGCAAACATTTTACATAAAAGTTGAAATAAATATAGGCTACATCTGGAGGGGCTAATGTGTATGTTAAATTAATGGGAAAAAATTATACGTGAAGATGCCCACTGTACCAATACCGTATCTAACATAACACTAACACAGTAAATCAAATATGAGAAAAGAAACAAAACATTTACATATTACCGTATACCCGACATAACACTCACATTGTATATATGGAGCGGCCAATTACCGAACCTACAAAACACTCACATGGTAAATCAAATGTGAAAAAAGAAATTATTTTACATATGGAGCAGCCAATTACTACATCCAACATAACACTCACATAGTAAATCAAATGTGAAAAGGAAAATTATTTACATATAGAGCGGCCAATTACCACACCCGACAAAAACCTCATAAAGTAAATCAAACATGACAATCAAAAGAAATCATTTACTTATGGATTTACTTATGGATTTTTTCCGTTATTTCCTGATTATGACAACGAGCACAAGGCGGGTGTGACCGGTCGGCTGGGGATGCTCACTCCTCCATGGGACCTGATCTCACCTCTGATGTTTCAGAGGTCCGTGTTTGCTCTGCTCTTATTTTGTATATTTGTTTAATGGACGTTGAGATTGAATACTGTTCGTTATTTCCATATCCTTCCTTATGGAGCAATTACCTCACCCAACAAAACACTCACATAGTAAATCAAACATGAAAATAAAAAAAATATTTACACATGGAGCGGCCAATTACCGCATCCGACATAACACTCACATAGTAAATCAAACATGAAAATAAAAAAAAATATTTACATATGGAGCGGCCAATTACCGCATCCGACAAAACACTCACATAGTAAATCAAACATGAAAATAAAAAAAAATATTTTCATATGGAGCGGCCAATTACCGCATCCGAAATAACACTCACATAGTTAATCAAACATGAAAATAAAAAAAAATATTTTCATATGGAGCGGCCAATTACCGCATCCGAAATAACACTCACATAGTAAATCAAACATGAAAATAAAAAAATATTTACATATGGAGCGGCCAATTACCGCATCCGACATAACACTCACATAGTAAATCAAACATGAAAATAAAAAAAAATATTTTCATATGGAGCGGCCAATTACCGCATCCGAAATAACACTCACATAGTTAATCAAACATGAAAATAAAAAAAAATATTTTCATATGGAGCGGCCAATTACCGCATCCGAAATAACACTCACATAGTAAATCAAACATGAAAATAAAAAAAATATTTACATATGGAGCGGCCAATTACCGCATCCGACATAACACTCATATAGTAAATCAAACATGAAAATAAAAAAAAATATTTACATATGGAGCGGCCAATTACCGCATCCGACATAACACTCACATAGTAAATCAAACATGAAAATAAAAAAAAATATTTTCATATGGAGCGGCCAATTACCGCATCCGAAATAACACTCACATAGTAAATCAAACATGAAAATAAAAAAATATTTACATATGGAGCGGCCAATTACCGCATCCGACATAACACTCACATAGTAAATCAAACATGAAAATAAAAAAAAATATTTACATATGGAGCGGCCAATTACCGCATCCGACATAACACTCACATAGTAAATCAAACATGAAAATAAAAAAAAATATTTTCATATGGAGCGGCCAATTACCGCATCCGAAATAACACTCACATAGTAAATCAAACATGAAAATTAAAAAAATATTTACATATGGAGCGGCCAATTACCGCATCCGACATAACACTCACATAGTAAATCAAACATGAAAATAAAAAAAATATTTACACATGGAGCGGCCAATTACCGCATCCGACATAACACTCACATAGTAAATCAAACATGAAAATAAAAAAAAATATTTTCATATGGAGCGGCCAATTACCGCATCCGATATAACACTCACATAGTAAATCAAACATGAAAATAAAAAAAAAATATTTTCATATGGAGCGGCCAATTACCGCATCCAACATAACACTCACATAGTAAATCAAACATGAAAATAAAAAAAAATATTTACATATGGAGCGGCCAATTACCGCATCCGACATAACACTCACATAGTAAATCAAACATGAAAATAAAAAAAAATATTTTCATATGGAGCGGCCAATTACCGCATCCGAAATAACACTCACATAGTTAATCAAACATGAAAATAAAAAAAAATATTTTCATATGGAGCGGCCAATTACCGCATCCGAAATAACACTCACATAGTAAATCAAACATGAAAATAAAAAAAATATTTACATATGGAGCGGCCAATTACCGCATCCGACATAACACTCACATAGTAAATCAAACATGAAAATAAAAAAAAATATTTACATATGGAGCGGCCAATTACCGCATCCGACATAACACTCACATAGTAAATCAAACATGAAAATAAAAAAAAATATTTTCATATGGAGCGGCCAATTACCGCATCCGAAATAACACTCACATAGTAAATCAAACATGAAAATAAAAAAATATTTACATATGGAGCGGCCAATTACCGCATCCGACATAACACTCACATAGTAAATCAAACATGAAAATAAAAAAAAAAATATTAACATATGGAGCGGCCAATTACCGCATCCGACATAACACTCACATAGTAAATCAAACATGAAAATAAAAAAAAATATTTTCATATGGAGCGGCCAATTACCGCATCCGAAATAACACTCACATAGTAAATCAAACATGAAAATTAAAAAAATATTTACATATGGAGCGGCCAATTACCGCATCCGACATAACACTCACATAGTAAATCAAACATGAAAATAAAAAAAAATATTTACATATGGAGCGGCCAATTACCGCATCCGACATAACACTCACATATTAAATCAAACATGAAAATAAAAAAAAATATTTTCATATGGAGCGGCCAATTACCGCATCCGACATAACACTCACATAGTAAATCAAACATGAAAATAAAAAAATATTTACACATGGAGCGGCCAATTACCGCATCCGATATAACACTCACATAGTAAATTAAACACAAATATGAAATTAAAAAATTTTTTCATATGGAGCAGCCCATAATTTCTTTTTTTTTTTTTTACATAACAGTCATGCAGTAAATCTTTAACAAGAAAATTAAATCTAAGAAACTTATGATTTACACATTGAGTGACACATTGCCAAATCTGACATAACACTCACAGAGTAATCAAATGTGAAAACTGAATGAAATAAAATATTTACATATTTAGCAACCCATTGTAAATGGCTGTCAATTTATCTGAAGTTTATTCTTCTGTTTCACTACCTCCTTCATCTGAAGATTCACTTTCATCAACTGGTGTTGGAATGCTGTTTGCATCTTCAACAAAGTCTCCCCAGTTTCGAACACCAAATCCAGTCTGGATATTGTGTCGGGCATTTCCAAGATACCACAGAATGGCAGCAATGTGGGAGCACATTCCAACTACCCTTGCTCCAGCCCTGCATTTACAGTACCATGCAATAATATTTCCTTCATCATACTTGATCCATAACTGATATGTTCTTGATGCGACATGCCGACTCTGTAACCGAACCCTAACAAGACCTGGTTCCTGTTTATGCACTTGTATGTGACAGTCACCTTCCAAGTGTTCCTGGGCATAATTGGGTGAGAGTCGAAGCTGATAAGTTCCACAAGTCAGGTTACGCAGTTGCTCTTCATCAAGATATGGAAAAAACCTAATAAACAAATAAACAAATTCGAAACACCATGGCTCTGCAAATATAACCTGTACATAATTGGGATGAAAATCCCAAACAATTTTCATTTAAGATAAATGTAACAATGTATATTTTTATCATTCTTTAAGTATACAAAATTTCATATATTGTATCAATAACAACTGGAGAATAGAATGCATACTATAACAGTACATAGTACATATACCATAAATACCTCTTAGATCTTCAACTGGTTCCCAACATCCAGAACGCCGATCTAAGTGTTGCTCCTCCACCTGCTGTTGTAGGACATTGACCTGCTTGGAGAGATGAAGCATCTTCAATCCAAGACTTTCTTCTTCATCAGCATTTCCACTGGAGAGGGGTTTCAGATATCTGTTAATATACATACATTTAACATTGAAATACATAATGCATTGATATTTATTACAGATTATCATGATTCAATAAAAATATTAACATAAATATTTCTTACCTATTGCATATAGAACACACAATCTTTATGAAATCTCCTATGTATGGAATCTGGCTTGTTGGTAAAACATGCCCTAGGTACTTCCACTGCTTTATCCTTGAGTTGGCAGATTCAACAACCCAACGGATCTAAAAAAAAAAGATAAACATGTTTATTGTAAACCCAAAATTGCTAGTAATAACATACAGTGTACTACATTCATCAAAGGGAACTTTCATTTAATTTTATATTATTTCTCTCAATCCCTTCCTGACCTTTTTTCTTTATCCCTGACAATACACATACCTTCGTGACAAGACGACTTGTATTGGCACTCTCTGTGGACATCTGCTTTTCTCCTTTGGACATGAAACAAGGCATATGGGCTTGGATACCAAGTTCCTCCAAATAATCCATCGAGTCACGGAATCCACGATCAACGATAAAAATATCGTCCTCTTGTACCCAGTTACGAATGTCCTCAATGTTGGACTTCATGATGTGTTTGATGATACTGGCATCATTGTTTCGGGCAAGATATGGACCCATCACTGAGATAAAGTGGCCAGTTGTTGACACTATGATCATGGGCTTCAGTAAAGGGCGTCCCTTATGTAAGCTGAAGGACTGTCGTTGGAAATGAAAATTTCCACTCTTGTTTATATAGATATATGTCCCATCCAAAACCAAAATCACCTGATTACCAGCTGGACTGCTTCCAAAAAGAGTTTGGGCAATCTGTCTTGTGTGATGCTGTATGACATCAGAACGTGTGATGTGCTGGAAACCCAGATTCTCTGACACAAATCTTCCTCCAAGAGCTGATCGTACAGAACTAATACATCTTCTAACACAGGATTTAGACACATTGAAGAGTGTGGACAAAACTCGATTAGATTCTCCTCCTCTGATTTTCATTAAAAATATTGCTAAACTTGTCCTCAGAGATCTTGCTGGAGTGAGCCGAACTTTTCCTTCGATGTATTGTAACAAGTCTTTAAATGAGTCCTTCGAAATCCCCATGAGGTTCACATATTCAGCATCACTAAGACTTTCATCATTATTTAAGTTAAGTCTAGTTTTCTCTTGCCTCTGAATCTCTGACCTTAGAAACTTGACCAGTTGAGCTATTGTTGTTCTATTAACAGTTGTTGTTTCAGAAATGGGTTGAAGATCCCCTATGTTTCCCTGTAAGTGATTAGGACAACATCTAGCTCCAGCAGGGATAATGATTTCCTTAGAAATGAATATCTGATGCCTAATGTTCACCGGAACAACAATGAGTTTTGGTCCAGGTCTCTTACAAATACAGCAAGAAGAGTGGCCTCTCGATGTGCTGGGAAATGGCAGCTGTACAGAAGGAGGACTAGCAGGCGTTGAAGATGATGGCTGAGATGTAGATGTCAGATTATTATAGACACTAGAACTCTGAAGTTTGTTTTTTCCTTTCCTAGTTCCCTTCACATGAGACTTACATATATGGCGGCACTTGTTGCACAGAAAATCTTCCTCGCTTGGTGTTCTTCCCGATAATCTGGTAACCACTGATCTGTGACTCTTCGAAATAGCATATCTGTCTGTCTGTTTTGTTCTCCGAGGACAGATGAAGCACTTGTAAGTCTTTTTGCCAGGCATCTATGAATCAATAAAAAAGATTTTTAAAAATTATGAGGGATATTTTTTTGGCATCATGTTTGAAATTTCGTATGTTCTTCAGTGTGTAATAAATTGATTAACATGTAAAACGCAATTTCTTTCCAATTTTAAATTCATGTGATATTTTATTCCTTAGTTTCCACCCACAGACAGGTGTATGGACGAAGCAAAAACTAATTATACCCCCAAATCTTCAATTACAGGGGCATAAAAATCAATGCATTTTATCCTGCAACTTGCATTGACCTAATAAAGGTAACCTAATAAACTAAAACTTTGTTCAAACAATGCCCTAATAATGCCTAAAAGCATTGTAATGTCATGTATATTCAGCAGTGTTTACTCCATGGCGTCATAGTTTCAACTGCAGAGATGTGCCTAATTTTGTTGAAAATAGCTTGTCTTGGACATTCAAATGTAAATATTTTATTGCAGGATAAAAAAAAATAACTCTCTTGAAATATAAGCTATATATAGGCTTGGGTCAAAAATCTTCTCAAGAACCACTGGGTCAAAAACAAGAAAGGGCTCATCAAGCCACTCCCTTTATTACATTTTCTTACCTTCACCATAATATCGCTTACTAAATATTTTAAGACAGTAACCATGTTATTTATATATAAAAGCCTAAAAACAAAGGGGAGGGGGGGGGGCTTACCTTTCAACTAAATTCAGTCATCATAAAGGGTAGTCTGTTTAAATGTCTAGTTCAATTCCGAAGAACCATCACAAAGGAATCTCAAACTATAGTCATGAAGAATTTCACCTGCAGGGAAATGTAATGCAAATTAATTGTTGATCTAAAATCAGTACAAAAATAACAGTATAAGGCCATGCAAAATTATTTTGTCGGTTCTCAGGCCTTTTTTCAAGAAATATGTTGAGGGAGGGAGGCATTTTTTTTTTTTTTTACTTTTTATTGCCCCCAAAACATGATGAGGCAGCTTTTTACATTGTACAAAACCTCAAAAAATGATGAGGGAGGTGATTTGTTGTTTTTATTTTATTGATTTAGCAATTAAAAGGGTCAATTACGTGCCCTTCGAAGAGATGAGGGAGGGCCTGAGAACCATGAAATTAATTTTTATTTCCCTCATATATTATCAAATGTTGAATAACGATGTAATTCTTCCTAAATTTTCTTTTAATTATTAACAATAGTAATGTTTAAGTAATTAAGATTATAGGGTCCTAGTATATGTAAATTATATATACTTTGTATGTAATTCCAAAATCATTTTTTTAATTCAATGTTAGATCCGCTCGCATACTCATTACACTAAATTCTAACAACATCCCATTGAGGGTCATGTCAAAGGTCGAATTCAGAACAGCTCTAGACTTATTCACTTCAACAATATAGGATGATTTTGAAGGCAAAGATTTGATTGGTTGATAGAATTTGACCATTGACATGACCCTCAATGGAATGTCATTAGTGTAGCAAAGATGCGAGCAGATCTAAGATCTAATTTTTAATTGGATTGTAAAAGAAATCAATGTATTATTATAAATGCCTTAAAACAAGGGGGGGATACCTCTCAACTAAATTCAGTCTTCATTAAGGGTGGTCTGTTTAAAATGTCTTGTTCAATTCCAAACAACCATCACAAAGGAATCTCACACTATAGTCTTGAAGAGTTTCACCTGCAGGGAAATATAATGCAAATTAATTGTTGATCAAAAATAAGTATGAAAATAACAGTATAATATATTATCAAATGTTGTCAGTTGAAATTATTAACAATAGTAATGTTTAAGTAATTAAGATTATAGGGTCCTAGTATATGTAAATTATATATACTTTGTATGTAATTCCAAAATCATTTTTTTAATTCAATGTTAGATCCGCTCGCATACTCATTACACTAAATTCTAACAACATCCCATTGAGGGTCATGTCAAAGGTCGAATTCAGAACAGCTCTAGACTTATTCATTTCAACAATATAGGATGATTTTGAAGGCAAAGATTTGATTGGTTGATAGAATTTGACCTCTGACATGACCCTCAATGGGATGTCATTAGTGTAGCAAAGATGCGAGCAGATCTAACATCTAATTTTCAATTTGATTGTAAAAAAAAATCAATGAATTATTATAAATGCTTTAAAATGATGTGGGTGGGGGCATACCTCTCAACTAAATTCAGTCTTCATTAAGGGGTTCAATTCCAGACAACCATCACAAAGGAATTTCACACTATAGTCATGAAGAGTTTCACCTGCAGGGAAATGTAATGCAAATTAATTGTTGATCTAAAATAAGAATGAAAATAACAGTATAATATATTATCAAATGTTGAATAACACCGTAATTCTTTCTAATTAATTTTCTTTTAATTTATAATTAATTATCATCCATAGTAATGTTTAAGTAATTTAGATCAGGGTATTATTATAAAAACTGTATATTTATTGCACACAAAAAAGTGTGCTGTTTCTCAATTTATTCCTCCATGTTTTGAAAATGTCGATCACATCAAAATATTAACTAACTGTATGTTCCTCACATATATTCTTTCACCGTTTCCACAAGAAGACATTTTTGTTGTTGCTGTTAAATGTTAAAAGCCCTCATGGCCATGATTTGAACAAACTTGAATTTAGACCACATGAGGATGCTTCCAATCGTTAAAAAAAAGACCAGTCATAGCTTTTCTGTTCTTGAGAAGATGTTTCCTGTATATTCTTATTTAAAACTTAAACCTATAATTGTTGGCCCACCCTATCACCCAGGGTCATGATTTGAACGAACTTGAATTTACACCACCTGCAGATGCTTCTATATTACATGTTATATGACTAGTCATGGCTTTGCTGCTCTTAAAAAAAAATAAAGATTTTTTTCTATATATTAATTCTTATGTAAAACTTTGATCTACCATTGTAGCCCCACCCTACACCCAGGGGTCATGATTTGAACAAACTCAAACCTAAACTACCAGGGGATGCTTCTATATTAATTATGATCACTCATGGCTTTGCTGTTCATAAGAAGATGACTTGAAGATTTTTCCTATACAATGTAAAACTTTGACCTTCCATTGATGCCCCATCCCACCCCCAGGGGTCATTATTTGAAAAAGAAAATTGAATCTACACCACCTGAGGATGCTTTCAGATAAATATGACTATTTGCTATTTGAGAAAAAGAATTTTAAAGATTTTCCCTTTATATTCTAATATATGTAAACTAATTAGACTGTCCATTGCAGCCCCACCCTTACCCCCAAGGGTCATGATTTGAACAAACTTGAATCTACACTACCTGAGGATGCTTTCACCTGAGTTTCATCATTTCTGAACCAGTGGTTCTTGAGATTTTTTTAAAATACCTTTTTAAAAAATTCCAATAATTTTTCAATATTAAGACATTATGTATGTATTCTAAATGTGTAAAAAAGGGGTGGACTTTTCAGATTACTTCTTAGAGATATAATCTTTAAGTTTTGAAAGTGACATATAATATATATCAGCAATTCACTCAAATCATATTATTTTATTTTTTTAGAAAAAAAAATCTTTAATCATTAGGAGTGACTTCCCTTGCAAAAAAATAAAAAAAGAGCTAAAGTCAACAATTTACAATTACATACATTTTCTGACTTCATCTCCTAAACAACATAGTTAAAACTATATAATTAAACAACAAAATGCCTTTTTTTTGGTCCATTTTGATTTTCTTGTTATGTTTGCAATTACTGCACAGTTATACACATAAAGATATAATATATTCATTTTTTGGCACCGTTTCGCGGCCTCTGTAAACAAACTCCGATTCTCAATGTAAACAAGAACATCAGTAAAGTAAAAATAACTAAGTATTGAATTTGGAAGCCAAGGAACTATATAAATTGTGTAGAATTAATTGAAATCGTGTATACAGTTCTTATATGCCCTCCAGCCAATAGGAAATATAGCTTAGGCCTATAGCTGACGATAGGTAGATATACTGAGCTAGCTCCGATTGTTGTTAAAATATTGCTGTAAAAATCTTTAAATCAGAGTATGCAACAGCTGTTCAATGGGTAAATTGTACTAAACTTTATGTTTTTCATATACTTACAGTCTTGTCTTATGATTTAAAGCTCAGGAAACATCTATAGCAGGCACAGACATCAACCGTGTATTTTACTCTGTTCATAAACGGAACAGACGACAATTTCTCTTCTTCCCGCTAAATGTCAAACGGTTTAATTTCGATAACAGCGCATACGTCGCTGATAACTTTTTTGTCGGAAATTTGTTTTGGGGAATTTCATTATTTATTTAAACTTTAAAAATCTATCAGCGAGGAATGCGCTATATTAGAAATATCTCCCCAAAGTTCAAAAGGGAGGCGAAATTCCGGAAAAAATCAAATACATGCATAGGTTTGACTTTTATTGTGCAATACCAGTATCCTGTTTGATCAAAATTGTATAACATGTGAATAGAGGTATCACACCGGTAATTGTTTTCCCTATATAATTCTATATAGCATAAAAAATCGTTAAAAATCAGGTATTTGTTTACATGAAAAAATATTTAGCAGGAGGTGTTAAACATTACCTGTCACATTAGCTGACACCAAAAAACAGGGTACCCACACGGCATTTTCGGACTTTTTCCATCTGCAAACAGGGCTACCCTCAAATCCACGTGTTTTCACTTTGTTTATAAACACCTCGAGTGCATCACAGGAAGTAGCCTCCTATGCCCTGAAAAAAATAGTTCCTGTCAAAAACCTTTATTTATTCACAAAGTACATAAAATTTACTAGGCACAGGTACCAAAGTTGTAAAAATGGCTTGGAAGAAAATAGAAAAACGCCTCAAAAGAAAAGAAAAATAATTTTATATGTATGGACCTACATTTGACTAAGTTCATTTTGATTGGTCAATTACCGGTGTGATACCTTGAAGGACCTTTGAAAGTGTTCGATTTTTTCATTTTTGCACCTGAGATTTATTAAATAATTGTCCCCAACATCCTCAAGTCTGGTGATCTAAATCCCCTTATTTCTGAAGATATGAAGCATTTATCTCCCTTACTCCAGAGCAGTCAAGAATAACACACAGAGCACTCTGGAAGCAGTTTTTTGTGCATCTTTTGAAGCAGAATTTCATCATTAAAAGGATAAGCTTGGCAACCAATTTTTTATCTGTGGAGAGTATATGCTTTGTTCTTCACAACAAACAAAAAAGAGGTTACAAGTCTAAGACCATTATGTAATTATTACATAACAAAGTTGCATTTTCCCCTTCACAGAATGAACAAAAATACAGAAATTGTTAAATACTGGGTTGATAATGAAATCTGTATCTGGTCAATTTATGTTCCAAATAAAGCCTAGGTATTTGTCTTCAAGCTGCTGTGCAGAAGTTTATCTAAATGCTGTGTTGTAACTCAGGACAGTCTAAATGATATCAGCATCTAGGGAGGTTCTTGACAGCTCCCACACTCCAATAAACTGGCTTTGATGATAAGAAAATGGAGACAACAATTCAGATGTAATTTATTGTTGTGATTTATGTAACTGGCTTTCTCTTAAGACACAAAGTAGCCATGAAATTTCAATTTAACATGCATAATTATTCTCTTTTCATGGATTTACTCAGGAATTCCAAAGGTGTTTAATGAATTTCCATGATTTATGCAAGATTACCTCTTTTTGTTTCACCAAATTTACATAAAAAATAAAAATTCAAATTTTAAAATATAAATATTAAACATTTTTATGGGTTTGAACACTTTTATATGTGACAAAATGCATCACAGAGACCAGTTTCAGGACATCCTCCATGATTCTTTGAGGGGGGTGGGTGTACAAAAACTGCTGGTAAAATTTATAGGAGGTGATCTGAGAAGAAAGGTGCACCTTATTAGCTGAATTATAGTTATTCTGATATTTTAATTATGTAAATATGCCAAATTTCTTCATCAGTTAAATTTGCAATTTATTAATATTTCAGTACAATGATATCCTTAATAGATCATGCTCATATAAGCATCACTGACTGAGAATTAAATCAAAAGTGACAGTCAACACCTACATATAAATGAAAAAATGATAAAAAACAGTCTCCGACAAACTGAAAAAACATGAATGTCAGCTGCGAAAGCATGAATAAAGTCCTGAGAACCACAAGAGGCATGCCATGTTGCTAAGTGACATTCTGCACTACATGTATGATGCATGATTAGAACTCAGAATAAGTATTATCATGCAGACTCTGACAGTATTTAAGGATTTTTTGGTCATAACCTTCCTTCCTGTGAAAAATTCTTAATGAATTTTACTTATGTAGCTTATGTATGAAGTTTATTAGACAGATCTGACTCATTTCATTATTTCTATTCTTCCAATGCAGTAACATATGTATCAATGGAGGTGTGAATAAATTAAAATAAATCATATGTCTGTAGAAATTATCATTCTGTGAGAACATATTTCACTTGTTTACATTTTATCGCAGTTGTCGCTTGTGCTGAAAATTCATTCGCAAACCTAGAATTAGTCTATTCTTGAAAAATCAGCTTTAACACCCTTTACCGCAAAGTCTGTAGATACTATAATTGACTGTGGTCAGCTGGTGCAAATAATGTTCAGTCATATAAAATGAAAAAACAACATTCTCTGACTTATTTCTACATTTTAGATGCATAATGCTACCTTTTTACTCATATTTTAAAGTATTGAGTGTAAACAGTAACCTATTGTTAATTTTTACACAGAAATCTGTGAAAAATAATGTAAATTCTAATTCTAATTTTAAAATTGTGTGTTTTCTAACAAAAAGTTAATAAAATCACATATTCTGTTGAAATATGCCTTTTAAAAATGAAAAATGTCTTTAATAAGGATTTAAATGATTTTTCATAATCAACTTCAAGGTATCACACCGGTAATTGTTTTCACTATATAATTCTATATAGCATAAAAAATCGTTAAAAATCAGGTATTTGTTTACATGAAAAAATATTTAGCAGGAGGTGTTAAACATTACCTGTCACATTAGCTGACACCAAAAAACAGGGTACCCACACGGCATTTTCGGACTTTTTCCATCTGCAAACAGGGCTACCCTCAAATCCACGTGTTTTCACTTTGTTTATAAACACCTCGAGTGCATCACAGGAAGTAGCCTCCTATGCCCTGAAAAAAATAGTTCCTGTCAAAAACCTTTATTTATTCACAAAGTACATAAAATTTACTAGGCACAGGTACCAAAGTTGTAAAAATGGCTTGGAAGAAAATAGAAAAACGCCTCAAAAGAAAAGAAAAATAATTTTATATGTATGGACCTACATTTGACTAAGTTCATTTTGATTGGTCAATTACCGGTGTGATACCTTGAAGTATGTGGTAGGGATGAAACGGAAACACAGAAAAATTCAATTAACAACCCATACGGAAAAAAAGGGCAAACAAACTACTATAACAAATTACTAACAAACCACTATGGTTTGAAAGTAGTTTAATAGTATAGCAAATCACATGCAAATGAGCTAACAAACTATACTCTAACAAACTACTATCAAACCACTACTAACAAACTACTATCAAACCACTCTAACAAACTACTATCAAACCACTCTAACAAACTACTATCAAACCACTCAACAAACTACTATCAAACCACTCTAACAAACTACTAACAAATCACTGGTAACAAATCCCTCAGCAAAACACTTAAGATTTGAATTTTCCTTATAACCTTTACAAATCCACAAGTCTTTGAAAACACTTAAAACAGTCACATTTGGAAATATTCAAAAAGTCTTGTTTCAGAGTATTTTAAATTCCAGGATTCACAAGTTTAGCCAATGCAAGTGCAACATTCCAACATGTTCCCTTCTGTTTAGGAGATGCAATTCCAAGCCAATGTCCATGCATCTACTTATCACATATTCTCCTTCATGTACGTCATGCACATCTTCATTTTTCACCAAAAAAATGTTCTTCAAGCTGACATTAAAATATTCCCTGCTTCATCTGGCATGGAAAATGCTGCAATATTTCCTTTAATTGTTCTGGCACCTTATTGCAACGTTGAAAGACATCTTTTTTGTCTTATTTTCAAGTATACTTCCCATAATTCAAAACTGATCTAAACTAGTATTGGAATTATTGGTCAATCTGAAAATAAATAAATTAAAAACCCAAATCTTTAGTAAAAGCATACACATCCACATTCACAGAAGATTAATTACTGTAGTTCAGCCTTATTTTAGGTAAAAAGGAACTTATTAAATTCATTAAATGCTATACTATCAAACTATTGTAACAAACCACGAAAATATAGTTTGTTGGTAGTTTGTTGATGGTTTGATAGTGGTTTGTTAAAAATCTTTTCCGTTTGGGAACACTTGATTTTTCACTAATTAACTAGGCCGTATTTGGTGGAAAGCGAATTTAATCGAGGCTTTTTACTAATATAGAGATATGTTAGTTTTAAACCTCTTCAAATTTACCGGTATTATTGTCACCATGAAATCAGCATTTACAGTTGCAATTACCTAGTTAGTAATCATAAGATATTGGTTTGTCAGTTTTAAAATTATGGTGTTCCAATGATGTGAAGTTGCAGTGTGTTAGCATGTTAATTTCAACAGACTGCCACTCCAATGCAGCTTTAAACAACACGCTGCTGTGTTAACACAAAACAAAATATCATGCAAACACAACTTTAAACAATCTGTTGAGTGTTAGCTTCACTGCATGTTGGATTCAGTGTGCTGGCATATTATCACTGACGTACATGCTAGCACATTGTCACATCGTGCTAGTATGTTGTCATAAATACTCTAGCACATTATCCTAAACCCACTAGTGCATGATTACTTTGCACTTGTATGTTGTCTTATTAGGGAATAGCATAAATGACTGCCTTAATTGGAGTAAACTTCTTTTAATTGATGAAAGAGTACATTAAAATTTACAAATTATACACAGAAAATGTGACAATATCTTATCTCTCAATTTGATAATCTAATTTATAATCTCATGAATTGCACTTTTTATTAGTAAAAGAATTATAGATTAAAAAATTTCAATTTCTTTTGGATAGGTGTGACTCATCTGAAGACTGAATTTTGATACCAAGCATGACCATGATTTGCCAGAAGATCATCTGTTTGGATGTGACATGGAATAAACAGCATAGTGAAAATAAGTCAAGTTTTGGTTTGTGAAGACAATTTTTAAACACACTGTGTATCATTTTTAAATTTTGATTTGACAACATAAATCCACAAATATGAACATATCAATTGCTCTCAGTTTTTCAAGTGAAATAGTTTTTGTAACAGAAATACATGTACCAGTAATTACATTGGAATAAATGTTATTTTTAAATATAATAATATTTTGTTTGTGTAGCATGTTGACCTCTTTATTAAGGTCTTCCCTTTCAAAGTTTAGACTTACTTATTCTAATGATTAAGATAGATCCTCTGTCTTCAGCAGGATTAGAAGATCTTGTAATACATGTATGTGTATTTTTTACAGTATAATGTAAAAAAAATTGTTATTTTGGCACATACAACTAATTAAAGGCATAAACATGTGTATGATTCCAAGGAATTCAGTACATAGGGCATGTACATGTAGTTTTCTAAAACAAGATTGAAGAGATGTCCAGTCGCATTTCAATGTCAACTGCAAAACTGTGCCTGTTGCATATTTATTAGCCCATCTGAGCTAAAGGAACCAGTAAATTTTTTAAAAACATAATTTTATCCATTATCATCATTGTCTAAAATTTCACAATATCATTTTCCAGAACCAAAGTGAAACTTGGCACAGAGCATCCTTAGTGTAGGGGATTCAAATTGTTCTTATGCAGGGCAATACCTTCAAAGAGAT
>NW_026927409.1:12500-29983 GCF_032062105.1 Saccostrea cuccullata | reverse complement strand
TTTTTTAAAGAATTAAGGAGGCTAGGGGACAACAAATTAACCATCAGTTTTAACTTATTTTTTTAGATACGGTATCATAAGCTGTCAACTATCATTTGGCAAAGAAAAACTTCATACATTTTAGTTTTTAAAATTTGATCATTTTTGTGTATCTTTATATGGAGCTCTTCTTTTAAAGGAGATCAAAATAGTCTGAAAATGGCTGCCACCCCTCAGCCTCTTTAGTGAATATAAACTTTACAGTTTATATAGCCCCACCGTAACACCGGAACCCCTGACCTTTTAGTCACGAATTTCAAAACTTTGGAGAGAATACCCTTCCTCATCACAACTTTGCATGTAGTTAGTTTGTTTGATATCCAGAGGCAGAGGGAAATATTTTCAAAGAATAAATGCATTTCATAATTATTATATTGTCGTTATGGGTATTTCCTGTGTGAACAGAGTGGTGGATCTGTGTGGTTTTTATGTCACGTGACATGGTCATATAACTAGCAGGTGCGTGCTTAAAAAGTTACATGTACTCTACCGCTCGTACAGAACATGTAAGGAATGGAAACCAGTAAATTAGGCACGCACACACACACACACACACACACCCACCCTCACACACACACACACACACACACCCTTACGTGTAAGAGGTGCCAATTCAACATCTGAACTCCCCACCCTGCAAATGGACACTAGCCTTAATATCAACGCTATTCAGAAAAGAAAAAAACCATACGTATTATTTAAGTTTTAAGATTGTAGTTATTGGATGCAATTGCTCTTTTTTTAACTTTAACTCTGCACCTGCTAAATGAGCACCAGAGTTACACTCCAAATGAACACGTCTTTTACACCCATTCAACTGAACATTTTACATACACACTTTCAATATAACATCTGAAATACATATACACTCCCTCAATTCAACACTCTTATTACACTGTAAAATTTAGAACCTAGTGTCTCCAAAAACGGCATAAACAGCATAAAACTTTGGCGTTCCATACTCTTCTTCGCTTTGCACAGATTCAAGGAAAGTTACAATTTTTATGTAATGGGTATTGACAAAATACATGTAGCTTCTGAAGAATGGTCTTTCTGTCTTTAAAGTTTCTATACATCTAATTTAAAATCGTATTAAATAAAAAAAAAATCACCCATTGAGGGATTTGAACATATGAACTTTGTACTACCTCATGACATTCGAATGTGTTTTGGCAGATTTTTATCCTTTCAAGGAGAATCATGTATACTGCAAAGGGGCTTTCCCATATACAATGTTATCACGTAAAAAATTCCAGACTTTGGAACGTATGCCAATAGACTACCAATACTGCAACTGGAATGGATATACTGGTTAATTTCTTCAAGTTTAAATGAAGAGTTGTCCTTTACTTTTACACACAAAGTATTCTCGCGACAGTATTTTCTGTCTGGAAACAAATTTGTTGATCCGCCAAGATGGCGACCACTTGTCGTGGCAGCCATTCCAACTTTTTTGAAAGTTATTTACACCTTATATATCAAAATTATATACACATAGCAAACAAAATTAGGGCATATAATATACATGTGGTCTACCACTTGAAGCAGAAATATTTCACTGGTTTACGTCATACAGTAAACACGTATGGATGTATTCAAACAGCCAAAATAACACGTGCTCGCCTTGCCATAAGCCAACCCAAAGTCCTTTGTTAAGAAAATCAAAAACACCATACGTATCTTTAAAGTTTAAAGATTGTATTCTTTGAAGCAATTGCTCTTTTTTAACTTGACTCTGCACCTGCTAAATGAACACCAGAGTTACACTCCAAATGAACACGTCTTTTACACCCATTCAACTGAACATTTTACATACACACTATCAATATAACACCTGAAATACATATATACTCCTTCAATTCAACACTCTTATTACACTGTAAAACTTAGAACCTAGTGTCTCCAAAAACGGCATAAACAGCATAAAACTTTGGCGTTCCATACTCTTCTTCGCTTTGCACAGATTCAAGGAAAGTTACAATTTTTATGTAATGGGTATTGACAAAATACATGTAGCTTCTGAAGAATGGTCTTTCTGTCTTTAAAGTTTCTATACATCTAATTTAAAATCGTATTAAATAAAAAAAATCACCCATTGAGGGATTTGAACATATGAACTTTGTACTACCTCATGACATTCGAATGTGTTTTGGCAGATTTTTATCCTTTCAAGGAGAATCATGTATACTGCAAAGGGGCTTTCCCATATACAATGTTATCACGTAAAAAATTCCAGACTTTGGAACGTATGCCAATAGACTATCAATACTGCAACTGGAATGGATATACTGGTTAATTTCTTCAAGTTTAAATGAAGAGTTGTCCTTTACTTTTACACACAAGGTATTCTCGCAACAGTATTTTCTGTCTGGAAACAAATTTGTTGATCCGCCAAGATGGCGACCACTTGTCGTGGCAGCCATTCCAACTTTTTTGAAAGTTATTTACACCTTATATATCAAAATTATATACACATAGCAAACCAAATTAAGGCATATAATATACATGTGGTCTACCACTTGAAGCAGAAATATTTCACTGGTTTACGTCATACAGTAAACACGTATGGATGTATTCAAACAGCCAAAATAACACGTGCTCGCCTTGCCATAAGCCAACCCAAAGTCCTTTGTTAAGAAAATCAAAAACACCATACGTATCTTTAAAGTTTAAAGATTGTATTCTTTGAAGCAATTGCTCTTTTTTAACTTGACTCTGCACCTGCTAAATGAACACCAGAGTTACACTCCAAATGAACACGTCTTTTACACCCATTCAACTGAACATTTTACATACACACTATCAATATAACACCTGAAATACATATACACTCCCTCAATTCAACACTCATATTACACTGTAAAACTTAGAACCTAGTGTCTCCAAAAACGGCATAAACAGCATAAAACTTTGGCGTTCCATACTCTTCTCTGCTTTGCACAGATTCAAGGAAAGTTACAATTTTTATGTAATGGGTATTGACAAAATACATGAAGCTTCTGAAGAATGGTCTTTCTGTCTTTAAAGTTTCTATACATCTAATTTAAAATCGTATTAAATAAAAAAAAAATCACCCATTGAGGGATTTGAACATATGAACTTTGTACTACCTCATGACATTCGAATGTGTTTTGGCAGATTTTTATCCTTTCAAGTAGGTACATGTATACTGCAAAGGGGCTTTCCCATACAATGTTATCACGTATAAAATTCCAGATTTTGGAACGTATGCTAATAGACTACCAATACTGCAATTGGAATGGATATACTGGATAATTTCTTCAGGTTTAAATGAAGAGCAGTCCTTTACTTTTACACACAAAGTATTCTCGCGACAGTATTTTATGTCTGGAAACAAATTCGTTGATCCGCCAAGATGGCGTCCTTTTGACGTGGCAGTCATCCCAACTTTTTGAAAGTTATTTACACCTTTTGATACATGTGATATATCAAAATTATTTACACACAGCAAACCAAATTAAGGCATATAATATACATGTGGTCTACCACTTGAAGCAGAAATATTTCACTGGTTTACGTCATACAGTAAACACGTATGGATGTATTCAAACAGCCAAAATAACACGTGCTCGCCTTGCCATAAGCCAACCCAAAGTCTTTTTGATTAGAACATCAAAAATACCATACGTATCTTTAAAGTTTAAAGATTTTATTCTTTGAAGCAATTGCTCTTTTTTTAACTTGACTCTGCACCTGCTAAATGAACACCAGAGTTACACTCCAAATGAACACGTCTTTTACACCCATTCAACTGAACATTTTACATACACACTATCAATATAACACCTGAAATACATATACACTCCCTCAATTCAACACTCTTATTACACTGTAAAACTTAGAACCTAGTGTCTCCAAAAACGGCATAAACAGCATAAAACTTTGGCGTTCCATACTCTTCTTCGCTTTGCACAGATTCAAAGAAAGTTACAATTTTTATGTAATGGGTATTGACAAAATACATGTATCTTCTGAAGAATGGTCTGCTTTTTAAGTTTCTATGCATCTTATTTACATGTAAAATCGTATTTAATCAAATAATAAATCACCCATTGAAGGATTAAAACCTTTGCCAAAAAAGACATTATATATACGTGGGGTATCGCTTTTTCCAATCGACCTACTTTGAGCCAACAATATACACGCAGTTTTTAAATTCCTGAGGTATTGAAAGTTTTTTCTCTTTTTAGTGAGCTTCTTTGAAACAAAAAT
This sequence comes from Saccostrea cuccullata, assembly GCF_032062105.1. Lineage (NCBI taxonomy): Eukaryota > Metazoa > Mollusca > Bivalvia > Ostreida > Ostreidae > Saccostrea > Saccostrea cuccullata. The sequence goes on along the minus strand of NW_026927409.1, from coordinate 25,711 downwards.
GGAAATTGCAGTTTTAAAGAAAATCCATGTCTCCAATGCTTAACATCAAATAATTTTTGTTTCAAAGAGGCAGTTTTCAAAACAATGCATCCTCTTATAAAAAGCACAAAAACTGGAACATTTTTCTGTGTGGTAAATTTACGTTTCGCTTCATGACAAAATAAAAACCGGTATTGAGTACCCAAATACATTTCTTAATTGTGCAGTAAAAATTTTTAGGGGAGAACTTACGTTATTTTCTTTTACTTATATTTTTAACTGCTACAGCTTTAGGGAAGTATGACATTGGAAGTGCAACACTCTCTTTGGGGGTAGATGAGTGCGCCCCCAGATTTGCATCAACCATAGAGAAGCTGTAGAGTTCTCTATTTAAATGATTTTGACACGATTCAATCAAAATCAGCATCTCATACTCTGAACAGCAGTGTCATGTGTGTTTCACCTCCTGATTTGGAAGTTTATTAAGGAATCACTGTCTAGTTTTGAGAGTTGCCAGGGTATCAACAATAGTGGGAAACATGGGATAATTTGCATAACGGGCGAAGTCCGTATTGCTAAAATTATCCCATGTTTCCCACTATTGTTAATGTCCCTGGCATACTCTCATAACTAGACAGTGATTGCTTATATTTCCATTTCATTATGAAATAAAATTATAGACTTAGACATTAAAACTGTACACTAATAGATTTAGATTACACGAGGACTTCCATGCCAATTTCAATAGTCCTCGCACAATGACGTCAAACACAAAAGCAGCCGCACGAGATTTACATGCATATTTGGCTTTTTTAGCGTCCGATACAGAGACAGATGCGCACGAGATTTGCATGCGTATTAGGCCTCCTTAGCTGCTGACCTATCGACCTGCCTAATTTACATTCCGGCAGAATCATCAAGAAATAAACTCCGACAATTTTCAAAGAGTTATCAGATAGAAAAAATAAATTATAAATGAAAATATTTTGATTTTAATGTAAATTGCAACAGTTTCGCAGATAGCCTGCATGCAGATTTATTTTAAAAATCAGTTAAAATTTTACAAACGGGTAGAAATGGACGCGGAATTAATGATGTCGCCTTGTCGCGAACATATAGAAAATAAGCATCACAGATAACTGAAGGGCTTGTTATTTCTGAAGCATAATAGTGAGCCTGATAATTTCATCTGTATTTATTTTTATAGGTCTGCATCTATTAATTCATGGGAAAATGGGGGGGGGGGGGGACATGCTTAGCAAAGTATTTCCGGGTATATATGCATAAGTATCTTGAAGCTGTGAAGAGCTAGGGTCATTCTATCGAAGTCCTCTTCCTGGAACCTCTATTGTGGAAATAGAATAGACACAAAACCCGTGGCTTGCGACGATGGAAACACCGGGGCGCAGAAAATGGCACTGAAGACGATTAACAACTGTCGGTTTTCATATTCGATTAGATCTAAGTAACAAAATGGAATTATTACGAATGTAAAAAATTCATATTTCTCAATAATTTTTTTTTATTGAGATTGATATGTTGAAGTGGTACATCCCTCCTTATTTATATGTGATGGGCATTGATGCGTGATAAATGATAATCAAAATGATTTGAATTGCAAACCGTCGCCACGATTTTCAAAAACGTCAAAATGCATAGTGATATAACTGATGGAAAGTCATTCTGATATGAAATGAAAGTCATTTTGACTATGCGATTTTATCGTAATGACAATAATATAGTCAATATTAAGTTGCTAGTCTACTCATTATGAATATCAATCAGTCACTATAGACTATCGAACTGGTCAGTGGGATTTTCCTCCAGTCGTCAACATGAGTTCAATATATTATCAAAATGACTAACTACACCCTCATCTGGAGGACAATAAAAGTGATTTTTAGGTCCAAGTGACTAACGTAGGTTTTCAGTGATCGAAGGGATGAGTAAATAAATCAACAATGCCGCCGTGGATCAATCGCCGAGTGGTTGAATATTTAGCTGAACGCGTGCCATCTTTCTATCAATATCTATTAATGGAGTCTGCATGCCACTTGAGCGTGTAACAAATATTATGATTATTGTAAAAGCTTAAAAATCATTACAAATTTTTTTTTAAAAAATGTTATTAATAATATAGAATTTTTTGTCATTTTTGGATGACAAATCTTTGAAAGCCGTATCTCTTACAAACTTGTTTGATATCAATCTCCCATGCAGTGTTCTCGTTCGTTACTCTCTCGGACCAGTTGACTCGCGTCAAAATTTTTGACATAAAGTAAAAACATGATATTCCAAAGATTATTAATCTCTACATCTACTTTGAACCTTAAAGGACAAAAATTAGAGCAGTCATTAAATTACAATGATTTGAAAAAAAAACCGCACTATTTCTCGTGCTTATCACTACGGTATACGCGAGCGAGCGACAGAGATAAAAATTATGCATGAGAAGATGGGAGATATGGTAGAGAGTGATTTGACAATACGTCGGAATGCAATATTTTATCTATGGCCAAACCCCCCCCCCCCAAAAAAAAAACATAAGTGTTGAAAGATATTGAAGAGTCAGAGGAATATACAGTAAACAATAATTAATTGTACATAAATATCTATTAAGTAGGGATGACAATCGAATACAAAATTGCCAACCGGTTAACCGAAAGACGTTTCGACCGATTAATCGGTTAATCGTATCAAAAATTCATATTTCATTGTAAGCCCTATTCTCAAATAACCAAGACTGTTAAATGAATGCTATGATGCTCAAAATCTAGATAGAAAAATTCTTATCCCCATTTGTGTCGAAATTCGATCTGTCAAAAGATAATTTAAATATTTTTACCATTGATTTACTTTTCAGTAAGAAACATATATTGAAGTTCTTTGTTACAGCATAGATGTTAAACAGAATATCTATTAATTCTTTTACCTCCAAAGAACGCAGTGCACAGTCCCTTGAAAATTATCAGGATTATTTTAAGATCAGGATAAGCTGCCATTGTAACAAATCAATTTTGGCCCTACTCGGAAAAATGACTCAAAGGTAACATTAAATCACAATTTTGTATATCGAAAAGTTCTCCCTATGTGAAAACCTAACTTACTTTCTTAAACCCGCTTTTACCAGTACGGACATAAACTACCACGCCCCAACCCGTTTTCGGCTTACGACAAGGACAAAATGGAGACTGGAAGTTATGCATATCGATATCCGAGGTGAATGTATAATCTTCGTGAAGCCATCTTTCAGTAAAAGAAAGGATAGTGTGATTTGTGAAGTTCTGCTTCAAGTGTGTGGATCTTATGTGTTAAACTTTGAATATTTAAATCAGCAAAATTAAATCTATTTGGTATGTTATTTGATTGAAGTACTTGTTCAAGGGCGGATCCAGCAATTTTTGAAAGGGAGATCCAGGTCGGCGCCCCCTAACACTCATACATAGTCAGTGCCCCCACCGCCTACCACTCATACATAGAATTACACCACAGGTACTTCAGGCCCGTATCAACTGCTTACAAAAGCTCTGAAAAAGGGGAGTCTTTCTCTAACTTTTCTTTCAGTGCTTGTATTTGCGTGTTTTGACCGCCCGGCAACGAATTGTGTGTGTGTGTGTGGGGGGGGGGATCCTTAACTGCATATATTAAGTACAGCAAAAGATTATTCTCAGAAAAAGTGAGCTCCCCGCCGCGTATTAAGGAGGCGTTTTCAACTTTTTCGTCGTTGATTAAAATATCCTCATACTAGAAAGAGAGAAAAAATAGTCTTTTGCACACTCCCTTTAATGAATTTTTTTGTGCATAATTCTTTAACATATTTACTTCAGAAGATGGTCCAAAAATGGTATTTCACCGCAGTTCACCGGAATCTTCTGATGATATCAAATTTTAATCTTCTTGCATGTTATTACTATCATTAAAGTAGGCCAGGGCCTCGGACAGGGGAGTGAAGGTATACGAATGAAAGCAAATACGCATGACTCTATCTAGCGGGCAGAAAAGGCACAGATTTATGGCACGCCGATTGGTTCAAAATTATTTTCTGCACAACGATTAAGATTTTATACACGAGCTAGATGAAAAAAATACACGAGTAAAATAAAAATGCACGTATAGGTAAAAATTGCACATAGTTTGAAAGATTTTAACACAAACATAACGAAAAATACACGAATCCGAAATTTTTTGCACGATTTAGGGGTATAATTACACAAACAAAAAATCAAAAATTGCACGAGCAGAGGAAACTAAAAATTACACAAACAATTTTACTGCGCATACAGCTGCGCATATCATTATTATGCACATAGATTATTCATCGTGTTCTTGGTTTTCTGTACTCTTTATCTTTAGCTGGATGTAATCGATAATTCAAATTAAAACGTTGACGATGGCATGTTCTTTACTTTGCTTTTTTATTTCTTTGCTAAACCTCGATCCGATTTCTAGCTAATGCCAATCGAACAAATGAAGTGTTTCCATGTGATCTATATGTGAGAATACATCAAAGTTTTTCAAAATATTATGTTTTTCTTGTATTGACCGAGATCCTAACTAATATATATGGAGGTATTATTTGATGACAAAAATTGTGACAAGAAGGAATTGTATAATGCGAGGTAAAAAAAAAAAAAAACACCATTGCATATATGATGCTCTCGACTCCGAACTAAAAGTACCAAACGATAAACAGTGCGGTTGACTAGGATCTTGATTTTCTTCAAAAAATTGTTAGAATTATTATTTTTTCGGAAATTACTTGTATAAATATAAAATTAACACTTGCATAATCAAACGATTAATAAAGTTGATTATTCATTGAAATTGGCAGAATTATTGCTGATTATAATCATTAAGCTGTAGAATTAATTTTGGTACTCTTCATTTGTACCTATTTTATTTTCTTTACCACTCGGAATAGGAAATTATATATACCTGTATTCATTTTATTGGATATATATTTTTTTTAACTTAAAAAGCTTGGTATTACCTTATACCCCATTCATACGACGAAAATTTGCTTACGTGTGCAAATTTACATATAAGTAAATCTACACACGTAAGTTAAAGTAAATTTGCTATGCGTTCAGGCGAGATTTATGTACTGTTAGTAAATCTTCATATACTCATATAAAATAAGGAGATGGACAGATTCAAAATTCTGAATTTTTATAGAAAAAGGTCTTTTTTCTTACTGTTTGGGTAAAAACCTAACATCTGAATGCTCCTTAAAGACTAGGGTGGAAATCCGATCCACATATTTATATATTGGTACGAAAGTAAAGGAAGTTAATGTTTTAAGGGCAAAGAATGGTATTGCACACAAAGAAGAAAAAATTATTAAAATTTTTATTTACTAACTGTAAGAGCCGTAGGATGTAAAGGAAAAGATAACTGTTGCCATCTTCTGATTGATGTACCCAGCAGAAATAAGACTACTGGAATCTTTTTGGTGTTGGGAAATGTACGGTACATCAAGTGTGTGGGGCCATTATAAAAATATCCTCTTGAATATGATACATGAAGAATATGGGGATAACGAACAATATTGAATATAAAAAGTCCTTAAAGAAGGATATGGAAATAACGAACAGTATTCAATCTCAACGTCCATTAAACAAATATACAAATAAGAGCAGAGCAAACACGGACTTCCGAAACATCAGAGGTGGGATCAGGTGCCATGGAGGAGTGAGCATCCCCTGCCGTAAAACAATACAAAATAGGAGCAGGGCAAACAAGGAATTCCGAAACATCAGGGATAAGGTGCCATGGAAGAGTGAGCATCCCCTGCTGACCAGTCACAACCGCCGTGTGCTCATTGTCATGATCGGGAAATAACGGGAAAAACCATCATCATTTCAGTGAACGTGTATACACAATTGACTAACAATTAGAGTGAAAAAGTCAGTCATGTAATTATGTATTTTGAAGAAGAATGCAAAGGATAAAGAAAACTAATAGTGATCTATCTCAAAACAATCTTTGAACAATACGTGAAAACGTATATTGAATAACAATATGTGAAAACGTATATTGAATAACAATATGTGAAAAGGAAATTAACACGAACCCCTGGACATTATGGGGTAATGTGCCAAAAAGGACTCTTACAAATGCTTATTTCCAACGATATTATTGAAATTTCTGTAACATTAACTTATATATCAGTAGCTTGCCTCGATTAAAAACAGAGAAGAGTAGAAGAAAGACATCAAGAGCTAAACGGAAATTGGGCCCGAGCAATTGATGGAATGCATGTTTCTATCATAGCTTCGAGCATTCCAAGGGTATCAACTTGTATAGTAAGGGCACTATTTACATGTATTGATCCCACGGGGCACTAATTAGCGACCACAACAATAATTATCTTTACAGATATAAACAAAAATTTGCTAGAAGGGGTGCAAGATGCCCTCGTTTTTGCAAATTCGAAAATTTATCTCGGGGGAGATAATGGCTTATTGTTTAGAGTTTTGCCACCATGTTTACCAACTTATATTTTACGTACCAATGCATACAAAACCGAAACAATACTTGGAATGGAGACTTATGCAATAAACAAAACAAAATACATACATAAGTGAGGTTGCAGCGTGTTCATACGACAAAATTTACACACATGAAGTAATAATTTGCTACAAAAGGTATGCAAAAGTTAATTTGCATCTAGTCCTGACCAGGTGTAAATTTACTCCACTGTGCAGAATTTGCATATGAGTAAATCCGTTCATACGACAAAAAATGCACACGTGAGTAAATTTACTTACGTGTAAAATATACTGAGGTATGTAAATCATGTCGTATGAATGGGGTATTAGATGTACACAGCATGTATTTAGATCTAATGTCAAACATAAAAAATATTTTATTCTAATAACACTGGCATTCATACTTATAAAATATCAGGATATCAGTTTTGGTTGGAGATCTTTAGCATATACTTTGTTATGAATTCCTTTCATGAAATCTCATATTTTCAGTTATAAGCTACTCAATAAAAACAAGACATTTCTTGTAAGCGTCATGGGCGTTACCCTCATTTGTAATGGCGATTGCATGATAAATGTTTTCATTTTAATAAAAAAGACCAGATAAAAGGAGAATATATATACTCTATGTGCTTTATGTACAAGCGCTTTTGTGTTTTGTTACTTTTAAAACATTGTGATTTACTAAGTACATCTATATAAAAAAAAAATAGAATGGATACAGCAGTGTTATAGAACGTATTTTATCACTCTGAAAAATGCAAATAATTTATGTTCTTTATGGAGCTCGATGTGTGGCAACTATTTTCCAAGACAACAAATTCTGTTTACATTTCAAATTCGACTTCATGATTTTTAAAATTATTTTCCAACCACTAAGTTTCTTGTAATATTACCTTTTTTACCCAAATACATGTAAATGGCCATTATGTAAAAAAGAACATGATTATACTTGTATTATTATGAAACGAAATTAATCGTCAATCAGGCCTGTAGACCCCCCCCCCATCTCCCTCATTTTTGAGTATAGATTTTGCTATAGTGAATTTTCCTTTACATGCTGGTTGACCCCAACCCAACCCCCAATTTTTAAATGTTGTTAGGTCGAGCGCAGGCAAATCCCAGGATATCGTACCCTTAAATTCTTAAAAATATATTTCAGGCACGTAGCATCAGAAGGGACCTCCCCCCCCCCCCCTCCTCGTTTTTTTTTTTTTTTTTGTTTTTTTTTTTTTTTTTTGTTATTTTTTTGCAAACAGAACCTACTTCCATTGTAAAATTTCAACTGAAAAGCCCCCTTTTTGTTGCTGGATTGGAATTGAAGGTGCCTCGATCACTATCTAAACGAAATAGGATTTTCGAGAATGGACGCTTTACCTTTTTTCTGCTTGTTAATTAGAATGTTTAGGTATAATCCCCCCCCCCCCTCCTCACTTTAAAAAGCGATAGTAAATTAATGTGTATCAGCATAATATAATTTTAAATTGTTTAACTCCTTTATATGCATTTTACCTATTCAAAATAATCTACACTGGAAAAACAGAAATTCACATAAGTAAAACACTGTATAATTTTACTACGAGTTATTAAAAAAAATGATGGATTCGTTTAATATTAAAATTAAAGTTGCGCAATTATTTGCTCGTTTTTTTTTTTTTTACTGTTTACTTCTAAAAATGTATCGGGCAAATTCCACAACCCAGATGGCAGCAACATTGCTTCAAAATCTCTGAATGAATTGCTAGTAACCTTCAATCAAAAGGTATTATTGATGTGTCAAATAACTATAAATCGATTATCGTACAGGTGTCTTTCATTCCAGCACCAGCGGGGAGCCAGGAATCTCTCGATATGAAAAGGTCACGCAACCACAACCTTAATTATTACCATAGTACACTCTGTGGGTGGTGGAGGAAAAGAGTTTCATTTGTTGTTAACTCTCCTGTATTACTTCACTCTGTTTTTATTTATTTACCTTTACTATGATAATATCATTGTTTTGAACTTTCAAAAGATATTGCTATATAGAGGAATGACATTAAATAATCTAACAATTAAACACGCAACTGATGATATATATATATATATCCACACCCCCCTTTTTACTTTTCCTATACATGTAGAATGCATTTTTAATAGAGGGGGGTTAATTTATATGCATATTGTGTACCTGTCAATTTTTAAATGTATAAAACAATGTGCATATTCTTGAGAATCTAGCGTAATTCTGAAAGACTGAATCTTTTTTAAAAGATTGAATAAATATTGTTAACACATTACTCATCCTCTTGTTTTATAACGTTTCAAGCATCCAAGCGACACTGAGCTGTTCTCTAATGAATATTAATGAAATGTGCGCAATGAGGATGCACCGTATATAATGTCGATGTTGTATTCTCACTTGTGCAGTTTTCGTTTTTACGTTTGTGTAATTTTCTCATTATATCGTGTAAATATTTTCTTGATTGTGTAGTTTTTGTATAGTTTGTGTAAATTTCAATAACTTTGTGTGTATTTTCCGCACTTTGTGTAAGTTTTGACTTGCTCGTGTAATTTTTGTTTAAGGTCGTGCAGAAAATATTTTTGAACCAATCGGCGTGCCATACAGATTGAACTACTTGTTTTATTCAGGGCCGTGTATTGAGCCAAAAATTTCGATACGATACGATACAATATTTTTTGAAGCGATATGCGATATATTGGATTCTGAAACAAGTCCATCAGAAAAGGCTTCTAAATCATTTTAATGCATACATTTCATAACAATTAAGTGTTTTATTACCCATTTTTAAGTTCTTGTCTCATTGCCTTTAAAAATAACATTCAAATTAAAACTTTTGATGACAGTAAAATCAACATGTTCAAATAAATTTCTCTTCAGATAATTATATAAAAGAAGATGGGCGAACAAGGCGGGCAGAATGCCTATAGTGTCAGAAATTAAGAAATCATATTAAATATGTGAATTGATTATTTAAATTAGCTTATAATTATTAAAATTTTTGAAATGAGAAAAAATACTTTTTTGAGAGTGAAAAAAATCTCGTAAAAAATGTCTTTCATAAAATTATTAGATGGTGTTCGTGGGATTCGAACCCTAGCAATAAAAATTAATAACATACTGCTTTGAACTAATGCGTTAACCACTATACTACAACGCTCATGTTGATTTAAGGCATTTAAATCATGTTAGTGATATGACCCGTGACTTACTGGACTTGAAGTATTTCTCGGAAAGATGCTAATGTTGTGTCATAAAAGTGTGCTTTTAAGGTACAGTGGGTCTTCTCTCCATTTTTTTGAAAACCAAAAAATGTGTATTTTATTGCACACTTTTAGGATCATCTTTCAAAAAAATGGAGAGAAGACCCACCTATATTGAAAAATTTTGTTTAAGTATGAGAAAATGATCGTTTTTGTTCTTTTTAGTGTGTGTAAGCTTTTTCATATGCAAATATTTTCAGTCCTTGTAAGATTTTTGTAAATTGTACAGATTTTACATAAAGTTTACTTTAATATTAGATGAGACATGACATAAAATTTGGATATAATTGAGATTAATTTTTTTCCCTTCTTATCAGTCGCGCTATAGGCATTCTATTATACGCCCATCTTCTTTATAATTTATTTTAAATTATAAAAACTGTGTTATTTCCTTAGAATTTATATAATTATTGAAGGTTTTAATTCAAAAAAGTAAAATATAATCCTTGGTGATTAAAATTCCTATCTTTTAAACAGAATTTGAAGAAAAAATGTCTGTCCGATACGTATTGGAAGTTACTTTCCGATACGATATTTTTCTTGAATATCGACATATCGATATATTGATACAGCCCTAGTTTTATACTGTTCCTTAAAATGAAATTGAATAGCGAGTCTACACATCAGAATTCCGACATTATTACTAAAGGAACAGTGTTTGCTGTATTGTGTACAGGGAATGATGACAATGACTTTTACCTTTTACACGCCACATGAAAGAGTAAAACTCTACGTAGATGCAGAACTGTAGCTCTCCGAAAAAAATATATTGACAAACAGGAGAGCTGCAGTGCCACCAATTGTAAAAAAGTGCGCTGTTTCTCGATTTATTTCTCCATGTTTTTAAACTGTCATCTCAAAATATTACTAACCGAGTGTTCCTAACATATTCTTTCACTATTTCCACAACAATGTATTCCTTATAATTGTTGTTAATAGACCTCCTGGCCTTGAAATTAAGATCATAGAAAATTTCGACTATTTATACTGTCATTTTGGTTTGCAAGATAATTCGGTCCAAAGCACTTCGTGCAGATGTCAACTACCAGAATACTTCATAGAGGAGTAAGGAATTTCTTAATATCTATCTTTTTCGCGATTGAGGTTATTGGAAGAATTTATCCAAAACTAAGCGCAACTTTTTGTATGCAATAAATACACAGTTTTTACAATGGGTGTCTGTACTCTACGGTGGTCTGTCAAAATATTTTTTTATTCGGGGAGTTACAGTCATAAACGGAAATATTTTGCTTAAAAGGAAAACTCGATCTTGGACTATAAGCTAATAAATCGCCCAGATCCATGATTCCAAGTGCATCTGTATTGTATTTATTACAAAATATGTCTACACAAAACGAAATTCTTCACCTAACGGAAAAGGAAAATGAAAATATCCTGGAATGCGTCAATTTAAGCGTGTTAACACACTAAATTGATATCCAACGCAAAATATATTGATATTGAATGGCATTTAAATATTTTTTTTAGAATTGATTTTAAACCTGAATTTTTAACAACTTTAAAGAAAGTAAATTAATAATAAGGTAATGAATACCTTTGTCTCTATTTGACTTGAACGTTTTTCTCGCTACATAATACTCATTAAACTTCCAGTTTCTTTTCCTATTTTTACCTTGAACAAAGAAATGGATATAACAGAGCTCTAAACTCGAATGAAAACAGAGTTTTTTCCTAAGATTATATAGACTTGTTAATACTTCATTCTCAACAAGAACCCATCAAGAAAAAATATATAAGATTTTCTAAGATAATGAAGTATTAGAGAACCGTACTCAATGAAGTTTAATGTATTCATTCTTTTTTTCAATAATGCATTCATTTTATTTCAGATTGTGTCATTAACTTAAGATTTCCATGTACATTATTTTGTACTACAACATGCATAAAAGGAGAGGTCACTTTAACAACTAGTATAAATCCCAATTGATGAGTTAAAACTCTTAAGTATGCATTTATAGCTTCATGCAAAGATTTACTAAGTCTCTCACTGATATGAGTACCGTTAATTTTAACGTTCTGTTTACGTGACGTTAAACGTCATTTACAAGGTTACCATTTTTCAGACTGTAAAAGTATAATACGGCCGTAATACCTTGGAGAGAGAGAGAGAGAGAGAGAGAGGGAGAGAGAGAGAGAGAGAGATTTACGACCAACTTTCCAATATGTTGATAAAGAATGAATCCCTCTTGTTGCTTTTATAGATAATTTATTATTTATATTTTTAAAATTTTATTATTATTTATTCATTACATAGATAATTTATACATATGTGTATATGTGGTGCGTCGATATTCTTATATTCATATGCATTCTCTTGTATAAGCTATATTGTGCATAGTACGCATATATACATGCTTGGTCCCTGTGTGTAGTTTTACATGTAGTTTTTTAGTCATTTCAATTGGTTTTCAAAAATAAAATAAAGCAAATTCAAAGAATTGTGGTCCCCCGCTTTCGGTGTATTAGTGGATGCGATGCCATTTTTATTGCATATTGTAACCGCTTTGTTGAAAATTAGGTCAAACTTCAATGGTCATGGGATTAAAAATCATAATACATTTGGAAATGCTTGTCACAGGTAATGCACGTGTCAAATAGGATTGTCCAATCTTCACTCCTTCAAAAGATAGCAACAATGATGAAATGTTTGAAAATTAGGTCAAACTTGAAGGTTCAAATTTGGGGTCAAATATCATAGCATATTCGGGAAAAAAAATTGACACAGGTAATGCACTTGTCAAATATCAACGCCCTATCATATATCATTCAAAATAAATCACCCAAGTTAAATGTATTTTGAAAATTAGGTCAAACAGGAAGGTCAAGGGCTAAAAAATAATAGCATGCTCAGCAACACCTTCTCACTTACAAGTAATATACGTCAAATATGAAAGCCCTATCTATTCTGAATCAAAAGGTATAAGCAAAGATAAAATTTTGAAAAGTAAGTCAAATATCAAAGTCAAGGTCATGGGGTAAAAAAAAACCATAGCATATTTTAAAAGGTATTGGCACAGGTCAAATGTAAAAGTCTTATTTCTTCTCAATCAAAAGTTATCAGCAAAGATAACATTTTCGAAAATAAGGTCAAGCGTCAAGGTCACCGGGGGGATGTAGTTTATTTGAAAAGGCCTTGTCAGAGGTAATATACATGTGAAATATGAAGGCCCTGTCTCTTCTCATTTAAAAGTTATGACCAAGGTCAAAGTTTTTGTGACAGACTGACAGATGAATGAGATTTAATGTCCCCTCGCTTTCGCAAAAGCGGGGGACAAAAAAAAGTTCCTGTACACTAAAAGGTAGATCTGTTCCATACTAACTCTATTTTCTCTCTGAGTGATCGATCGATTGGTCGATTCAAGAGAGAGAGAGGGAATTTACTTCCATGAATTGTTTTTTATTTGTTTCGTTTATATTATTTGATGCAGCAATATACCTTCATCACCTGCATACGGA